>NC_033803.1:41767151-41771408 GCF_001876935.1 Asparagus officinalis
GACGGCCGCTAGGGCGCAGCCAACCGTGGGCTAAAATTACAAGTTCTCAGGCTGGTTTTGTGTGTCGTGTTCATATTATGTTTAGGTGATTCAAACATGATTAAAACAATATAAAACTCGTATGAAAACATGTCTACAGCAGATAAGAACTTTTGGGAACAAATCCAACATATATAGCATGATTATTTGCATAAAATTCATATCAAAAACCCTAATTCTTGCACATGAACTTGAAATAAAGCACAAATCATCTTTCATCAGATTTAAACCACTTTTAAATCATTTTCAGATCTTAATTACTTCTGTAAAAATCGTTCTAAAACTTTTTAACATGGAAAGACCTAGTCTTTATATATATATAATACAAAGAATTGACTTTTATACATAAACTAGTCAATTTGGCTCTATAAAACATATTAAAAACTCTTTAAAAACGCTTTAAAAAATAGGAGAGGGATTAGTAGAGATGAACTCGCCTAGGGTTTGTAGAAAAGCACTTAAGAAGCCAAGCCAAAGAAGATCTACAAGCCAAATGCTAAAAATCCCGCGAAAAATCCACTTGAAAGCCTCCAAACTTCTCCAAGAATCAAAATAGGGTTTAAAGAGGTTTTCACACACACACACACACACACACACTAGGAAATGGATATGGGCTTTAGAAAATTGAAACCAACTCAAAACAGGAAACAGATCTCTACAGGTTTCGCGGTCGACCGTGACGGTCGACCGACGGTGATCGACTGGACTAGAATTTTCTAGTTTTTTATGTTTTTGACCATTGTGCATGTTTCGCCTCTTTTCTTTCTCATATATGAACTCGTTCATACTCAAAATTCATGGTATCATACTCATAGACCATTTAACTATATTTATCAAAATAAATATTCATAAATCATAATTAATCTCATATTAATTATATTAACATGAATTTTTTTAGGGTTTTACAAATGACTAGTGTAGTCGACTACTAAGAAAAATCCTGAATTTATAGAGTCTGTTTCAACTTAGTGTAGTTGACTACAACGACTACTAGTCGACTATAATGATAGTTTTCTAACATTTCAAAATTTGAATTACTGATTGTTTAAAGTCGTTTTGATCCGTTAATTGACTTTGAAAACTTGTCTTTTCAAGGGCTTTAAATAGGTTACAAGTTTAGAAATTTGGTCAACTGATTCCTATCCATAAGATTCAATTTTTATGCATTCTCAAGAGTTCAAAAACTTTCAGATTTTCACTAAATGTTTGAGAAAAGTATTCTCTAAGATAGCCTTTGATCTTCATCCAATATAAAACCTATTTAGGTAATTTTCATAGATTAAAAACATTCCTAAGCCACTACTACACATCACTACACAATCAAGGCTTATAGGAATTGTATTGTTGATTAAAGAAAAGTTCTCTCGGGTGTGAGAGGTGTGATCTCTTGGTGAAAAGATTGTGTGGAATTTGCATGATCGTACAAATTGGTCAGGTTTGCTGTTTGATTTTGTAAGTTTTTCAAAATCATAGTGAAACTCTCAAGCGGGATTTGCTTGGGGACTGGATGTACATCGGGGAGGTGGAACCAGTATAAAATACTGTATTTGTGATGGTGATTCTCTGCGATTTTGCTATCTTCATTGCAATTTATAATCTATTTTGCATAATTTTTAAAAAAACACTATTCACCCCCCCCAGGTTTATTTTCCTTGTTGTGTATTTATAGATGTAATTCTGACTCATATCAGACTTTTGAGCTGCAAGTTCAACTCTAACAATGTATATTCTTTTGATCAGCCTTTTTCATATGCTTTATCTATTCTTATGTGCTAGTGTTGTTGGTTTTATTTTTTGCTAGAAGGGGTGATGGCCAGGGTCCTCTCCTCCTTCCCAGTTAATTAGAACCATATCCCTAACATATAATAATTGTTAGAGCATATATCTTAGGCTTATATAATAACTCTTTTGAATAGGACACATTGCCCTGTTTTTACTTCAAAAAAAAAAGAAGCTTTGGAGTTTGGCAGAAAGGTAATAAAAGTAAAGTTGGGGTTTCGCCTCCTAACTTCTCTCCAACATGTTCCTCAGATAAGAAATAGATTGCCCTAAAGAAGAGAAGGAACTTGAGGGAGAAGCTCCCGTGAGAAAGTGGATATCTGGTATAGTGGATTGGCTTGTATTGGTGCTCTGGTGGTCGTGTAGCCTCAAAACTTATGTCTTCAATTCCTCCCTCTTTCTTGATGGTGCTTCTAATCATCCCCGCAGAGAGTGTAGCCCTCCTTTTTTCCCTCCTCTCTCTGGATATAGGGGTTAGATGTCTGTTTCGAAAGTGGAAGCCTCTCTATTTGTTGGTAAGGTTAGGTGTGATAGATTAACTTTGTAATGACCGTGAAATTTTTAATACTAGTTTAAAATAATTTTTCTGGTATTTTGAAATATTTAATTATTATTTTTAAAAGAGTATTTTTATTTTCTCGTTTTCCTAAAAATTTCTACGATTAAAAGTCTAATTTTATAAAATTATTAATCATATTTTAAAAACAAGCTTATACCCTAACCCTAACCCTAATCTCCTACATACATACATATTATATATATATATATATATATATTATATATATATATATATAGGGAGAGGTTCTAATAAAAACTAGGAACTAAAACCATCCTAACCCTACATTCTATTTCATCCAATGGCCTAGATTTCGATGGCAGAATTGTAAATATAGACAAATTTAATACACCGCATTAATGTGAAAAGGGTAAAATTGGAACAATTCATTGCATTAATGGTGACTGAATTACATTGGAACAATGATACAAATTAATACACGTCCTTTAATACTCTCTCTTACATTAATAGTGCTACATTCTTTAATACTCTCTCTCTCTCTAACTCAACTTCCGATCTCTGTAAATCTCACATGAAGAACACAAACACGCAATGAATCTGGATTCACTGAAGTTGATCTTCAATCTAGATTCACTCAACAATTTAATCTGAATTCACTCCAATCGATTTGCTGCTCCACTGGATTTGTGAATCATTCTAAACCATCCAAGCAGAATAAGAAACTTATGGTAAAAACAAGCTATAAAATTTTAACACGAAAAATTTTCAGCCTTTTACAGCAAAAAGTTATGATTTTTTCATGGTAAAACAAACACCTCAACATAATTGAATCTGGATTCACTGAGTGAATCGAGATTCACTGAAGTGATCATAGATTCACTCATGCGTTTTATTGAAGTAAAAACAAGCTGGATTCCAGCAGTGAATCGAGATTACTGCAGTGAATCGGATTCATGCAGTGAATCGAGATTCACTGCAGTGAATCGAGATTCCACTGCATGCATTTATAGAACGTGTTTTGATGATTTTAAGCAAAAAGTTACAATTTTTATGGTAAAAACAAACACCTCACATAACTGAATCTGGATTCACTGCCAGTGAATTCATATTATTAGACAACAAAAATGGCCGATTCACTGCAGTGAATCTCGATTCACTGCAGTGAATTCAATTATTTAGGACAGCAACTAAAACAACCCCACAACTAAATTCTGACTTTAACCAATTTTAACAAAAAAACTACAGGGATTTGCAATTTTCTAAAATATTTTAATACGAAACCCTAAAAAAGATTGCAAATTTTGAAAGATAATCCAACAAAACAAACAACCAAAGATCGAGTATAAGCAGAAACCCCAAGCCTAAAACAAATCCTAGAACCAAGATCGCAACTTCAACAATTACCCTAAAAAGAAACAAAATCAAATTTGAAATTAAAAGAAAAACGTGACGAACCGAGGGGTGCTGCTGAGCTTGAAGGAACTCTTGCCATGGAGCCCCTCTTTCTATCATCCCCAATACATGACGAGAACAAAACCATGATCAGATCAAAAGAAATAACACTACCAAGAATCAAATTCAAACTTAGAATATTAACCTACCAAGAGAAAATATAACACTACCAAGAAATAACACCTACCAAGAGAGAGGGGCTGGTTCAAGCTTTTGGGAAATGGAGAGAGAGGAGAGAGAGAGAACGTGAGGAGGAGGAGTTGCATGGGAAAATGGAGAACTCAATAAGAAGCATTAATTACCTCTCTTTAGTGCGGTTGTTATTACCTAATTACCCTTATGCAGCTTTAATCCTCAGCCATTGGATGAATCTAGATCCAATGGAGAGGATTGGTTTTTAGTTTTTATGATAGTGAGGTTTGTATTTGAACTCTCCTATATATCTATATATATATATTAAATCTCCCTTC
>NC_033803.1:41772408-41830551 GCF_001876935.1 Asparagus officinalis
GCGAAGCAATCTACATGGCTGAAAATTTGTTGACTTTTTGTTATCTGAACAATACATATGATTCTCTCTCTGAAGAAATTAATTATTCAGTATGTTGCTTTTTCCTATCTTTTCTATCTCCAAATTTTGTAATAATAAATTTATGCTTTGCCTATCCTTTCCAGTATCATCCTTGTTAGTGACATTCTGGTGCAGTTTTAGACACTTAGCTTTTACAAAGTTTAGGCTTTAAGTCCTGCTCAAACCGTTCTCTTGGGCTTGAGTTCTCCATGTATCTTCTGAAAGACAGGGCTTAGGGTGATAGAAGACATATCAAGAGATATTTTGAGGCCATTTAGGGTTTGAAATTTGTAAGAGGAAATTAGAGAGAAAAGTAGACAAAAGGATGAAGGAAAGAATTTCCACCCTTACTGTAAGATTTCATCTCGAGAACTATAAAGTTTCATAACAATCCAAAATTATAATAACACTACATCCTCTTCCAAAAAAGTCACAATTTTCATAAATATCTCATTTTTTATTGAAGATAAGCTAAAGCCTTTCATAAACGTGAACAATTTGGTCAATAAGAAATCTACTCTTTGGTAGTCAGAAAAATTCTAAAAGATTACAGTTGAAATAGAAACCCTATTTCATTATGATATCTCTTGGGCTTTATATAGGCCCCTACAAATCTTACAAATAAGTCCCTAATAATACTAATATGTCAACAATTACCCTAGTAAGTAGTTATAGCAAAAATTTCTAAATACTAAAATTCTTAACCAACTAAAATGTAATTAATGACTTTCTTTTCATATAAGGCTACGGCACAAGATTTATCCTTTTCATGATTAAAATCCCATTTTAACCAAAATCTCGACCCATTTTTTTCTTCTTTCTTTTGCATGGTTAGTAGTTGTTACCATAAACATTTTTCTTTCTTCTTAATTCTTTTCCATATATTTATTTCTTTGCAATTTTTTTCAAATGAAACTACTTTTCTAAATCAATCCTCATCAGGTTGGTGTTGGAGAAAGGCAACAGTGTGAAAAGTGAAAAGTTGAGAAAGGCAACAGTGTGAAAAGTGAAAAGTTTTATTTTTCAAATATGCCATCTACATTGATCCTTGACTTTGTTTATCTTTATTCATTTCTTCTTGCTCCAATTGGCGTTATTGATTCTTATTCTACTTTTTTTGTTGATATAAATTGATTAAATCTGAAATTGTTCACAGCATATGGTTATTGGTGGGCTGCCTCTGTTGCCCATTTCACTTCTAAATAATGATCCTGCAATAAGTGGGGGTCTCATGGATCTTACATCCAGTGATCTTTTAGCACTCCTATACACCTCAATATTTGGCAGTGCCATCAGCTATGGAGTTTACTTCTACAATGCAACTAGAGGTTATTTCTTCTCCAATACGCTATGAAGTGTTCCAAGGCTTTATTTTCCTGTCCTTTTGTATTTGTAGTCTGCTAAGAGAACAACAAAATAAGGTTCCTCAGGTTTCTCGATACTCTCTGTTTAAATAATTAAACTTTGTAATTGAATCATTGTACGTCGTAAGCACAAGTAGTTAAACCAAGAAAATTTCTACATGATGAGTTATTATATTTGATAAGTTTTGTTGGAAAATGCAGGTAGCTTAACAAAACTCAGCTCCCTCACATTTTTAACTCCAATGTTTGCTTCAATCTTTGGGTAAGACTCTGAGGTTTCTGTTATACATACAACATACTCTATTTTTGTAAGGTGAAATCGAATCATACATGTTCCTTTCCCAAATTGTGGATAATTGCTATTTGGTGTTATATTTTATACAGCTAACTGGTTACTCTTCAGATTTTTATTTATTTAATTAATTTAGACTCATAAACAATTTTCCTTCTCTAGGTACTTGTATCTGGGTGAGACTTTCTCGCCTTTGCAACTGGCTGGTGCTTTCGTGACAGTAATAGCTATCTATATGGTTAACTACCGTGATACGGTTGACGAAGCATGAAATTCTGAAGCTGCTACTGTTTCACAATCTTATGTACTCTCTGCCACTTGTACATTGACATGGATGGAATTCATTAACTCCTCCTCCAAGTATTCTTCAAAGTTACGCTTCATTCACAACAACGTAAACAATTGATGGGAAGGAAGAAGCAAGGAATATAGTACGGGATTTAGAAACAAGAACCAGTTGTAGGCAAACGTTAGCAGCAAACCCTCCAGGGAAATGGGGAAGTGCACACACCTGTTACATTATTGTTCTTAAATTGTCAATTTATGGCAATCAACAAAGTATATAAATATGAGTAGTTAAACTTGTAATAACATGTCCTACCATTTTCTTGTGTAATAAACTACTGGCCTCATTTTCCTTATCACGTTAATGTGCAGCCGGCACTTAGTTAGCGATATTTTGTAATTGAATTGCAAACTTTGATTTTGGTGCCTTATTCCTATTATGAAGCCCCAGATTATTATATTATCTTGATCCAGATTGTATTATCTAATTGTCATTATGTATTTGGCATTGCCTTCCAGGAAAGTAAAGGTACTTTTCTCAATAAACTTGGCGCAGAATTTGTTTCAAGTGCAGAAATCAACAATTATTTTGGCCTGTCTTTTGATGGCTGTAGTTTGTTACGCTATGTTAGATATAGGTGCCCTGTAGGTAATAATTGTATATTGTAACAAGACCTATATGAGTATAACATCATTGTTCAAAATGATAGTATGCTATTTTGGTCAGATTTATTTGGTATTTTAATACAGATAAAGTCCTTAGAATGATACTAGACTATCAGGCATTTCGTATATGATCATAATGAAGAGATCTGATTTGTCGCTAACGTATATTCTAAAATATTCCTAGTCGATGAAGTGTAGAAATGAGACATCATCATTTTGGGAAGACTAGTGTATACTCTATTTCTCCTTTGGTAGGATGATGATCCATCTCTTGGATCATTGACGTGAGACATCAAGATATAGTATACAGGTGACTCATTAGTGAATATAGTACAAAGTAGTCTCTTGATCTGAGGTATGAATGCAATATCTTACATGTCAGTATATGTGTACTTAGAAGTTCTAAAGTGATATAGTACAAAGTAGTCTCTTGATCTGAGGTATGAATGTAATATCTTACATGTCAGTATATGTGTACTTAGACTTTTACCTAACCACAGTTCTCATATAGTTGTGCATAACGGTTCTTGTTGGGTGCATCCTGAGACATAAGATATTGAGATGCCAAGATGAGATTCGTCTCTCCCAGTATAGGGGGGTTGATGTCATAAGATTGTTTGATATAACTATAGCCTGGAAATCCTTGGCCAAGGTAAATAAGATAAACTGAGTGTCAGTTTAATCTTAAAGGTTATGGGTTTAATATCAACAAACATTAATCAAGCTATTAAGGTTTGACAGTTTACCACACCCTAGGCTCGATAGTTTGACATATTGTTTGACGAAGAGACCGATGTGTACAATATTATCACTGAGTGGTCTTGATAAAATTATGTAAGCATCTTACAGACATTTATCATAACTTATACCCGGGTAGTCTTCATGTGTAGCTAGCATCTTTGTTGTACTTGTGGATATGATCCACTGTCGAGTCTTAAGTTGGGCCCTAGAGTCACACCAAACGCATACTTGAATCCTATGAAATACAATGTATAGAGTTAAATACGTATGATTGATACACATATATAATTTTCACCGGATACACATAAACGACTATATGTATCGGTAAAATCAGAATGCTATGTGCTTAAGAAATGAATTCCAGTATTTTTCCCATAAAGTTAACTTTTAGTCAATTGGTTGACTTTTTGGTCAACAGTTGATTTTTGGTCAACTCATTGATTTTTTTGGTTATATGATGACTTATTAGTTAATGATTGAAAAAATTACGCAATACCTTATTTAAAAGACACTGTATTGATGTGGTATTTTCATTTATAAAATACACACTTCATTATACATTGATTAATGAGTCATGAGATGAGTCATTAAGGTGGTATGGTTTGGGCACATGGTTTTAGCACATAGTTTTGATTCTTCATGATTCTTTGCATGACTCATGAGATGAGTCATTGCATGATTTATGAAAGGAATCATTATATTTAGATGACTCATTGCATGACTCATGAGATGAGTCATGACATATCTCACTCTATATATATGAGCTCTCTCTCTTATGGAAAGGTTAATGAAAAATTAACTAAGTGGTTTTTTTTCCATAAGAGAATAAAAGAGAGCTCTACCTCTAACTAAACTCTAGCAATCTTTGAGTAAGAGGTAGTAGTAGGATTTTGAAGTACCCCGAGGTGGATATCTTGCCTTGTGTCTCAAGAAGATTCTGATTTTATCAAGCGCACTTGAAGACTTGAAGATCCACTACAAGGAGGTTTACAACAATAAGGAGAAAGAGCTAGGGGTTGTTCAATCTACCATTGAATCACGCTACGAAAGTAGGCCTTCAAAGCTCTTGCTTGCTCACTTTTTTATAGGGATCATGTTAGATTTAATTAGGATGGTTCTAGCCTGTTTTTCATACTCTCTACATGCTTAGTATTATTATACATACAGTCTTCCGTTGCGTATTTTGCATGTATTTAGCACGAATTTCCAACTATATATTATGAGATATTTTTTTCTATAAATATTTCAAATAATGTACACTCTACAATGTAAAATAATTAAAGCTGCAGGGATTTAGATGCATCTAATCAGATTTTGTTCTTTAAAGCTAACTCACGAGTGCACTGAAATATTTTAGGCATCCTAATAATTACTTTTTGTTTCATGTTGCAGGTGTACAAGAGTTTATGACAATTCACATCTTGATATTAGGACTTGTGCATGTTTATTAGGTAGTGCTTCTATTTTCCTTACTGGGAATTTCATGCTGTAGGTAAGAGTTACAGAGGATAATGGCGAGATAAAACAGTTAATTTGAAGATCCTGTAAGTAATACTTTCAACATCATTTGGTAGCATCATAAACTCTTGTAAGATTTGTTTGGTAACATGTATTGCGTGTGTCCATCATAAAAAAACTGTCACATTTGTTAAACTTGCTTAAACAATTTTCTTATCTTTTAAATAGTTCAGAGCAATGGGGTATTTATAACACCTCAAAACCCAAGTGAAAACATAGAGAAAAAGACCAAAAAGCCATTGGAAACAACTCAGGAAACTTAAGCCTTAACTTTGCAACGGCTAGTGCGGCGGTCGACCGGCAGTGACACATACGGTCGACCACGACAGCCTGAGAAAGTAATGGAGCCAAGGCTCCTGTGAGGTCGACCGTAGCGGTACTCATGGTCGACCATGAATCTCTGAAAACAAATCTGGGATATGGTCTTCTGTGCGGTCGAACCGCAGTGACACTTGCGGTCGATCGTGGACTGATATATTGATTTTCCAGGTTTTAAAAATTGAACTTTAAACGCACATAAAAAAATATCATATTGTATCAAAAAATAATGAAACTTTAGGGAAAGTTTATAAACATAAAAATAAACACGTTTGTGTAGGAATTTTTGGAAATACACTTACCATTTGTAAAAACTCATTGTATTTGCAAAATGCACATAAATACATGTTTAGAATCCAAATTTGATATTTAAAGCATGCTATGTGTTAAAAGCATATATAACATACTTAGAAACACATGGTAAACATGATTAATAAACAAATAAACCAAAGTTTTCTCAAACCAACATATTTTGATAGAAAATCAAATAGTGTGTGTAAATATATATTGAGCTTAGAATATTTGACACATTATATACTAAACTAATATACCTAAGTGATTGCCTTGCATTTGAATCTTTGATAACTTGATAAAAGTAACCTGTAACAAGCCACAATCACTAAGAAACAAATTAGTTATAAATTGTTTGTAAAATCATCAAAACAAGAAGGCCAACATTAATATGAACTGAAATTAGACTTAACAGGAACTGAATTTAGACTTAACATGGACTAAATTGGACTTAACATGAAATTAGACTTAACATGAACTGAAATTAGAATTAACATGAACTAAAATTGGACTTAACATGAATAAAATTAGTTTTACCGTGAAGTTATACTTAAAATAAGTTGAACTAGACTTAACATGAGCTGGAATTAGACTTAGAACTGTTGTTAGAGTTAACATGAACTAAAATTGGACTTAACATGAATCAAATTGGACTTAACATGAAATTAGATTTAAAATTAGATTTAAAAAGATATAAGTTAGACTTAACATAAACTAAAATTAGACTTAACATAAACTAAAATTAGACTTAATAGAAATTGAAATTAGACTTAACATGAATCAAGTTGTACTTAAAATAAAATTAGACTTAAAATAAGTTGAATTAAATTTAATAGAAAATAAATTAGACTTAACATGAATTGTTGTTTGACTCAACACGATTTAAATTATACTTAAAATGATTTAAACTAGACTTAACATGAACCAACCTAGACTTGACGAATCCTTCGACTAGAACTCCGATGAATTTGAGGGTTTTTTTAGTTTTGGGGTTCAAAAAAAAAGAGAGAGCGGGGAGAATTAGCGGGAGAAAAGGAGCGAACAATAGGGTCATAATGGGCGGAATCATGTTAAGTCTATTTCAACTTATTTTAAGTCTAATTTCATATTAAGCCCAATTTGATTCATTTCAAGTCTAATTTAATTCCTTTTAAGTTTAATTTTAATCATGTTAAATTCCTTTTAAATCTAATTTAAATTATGTTAAGTCTAATTCAACTTGTTTTAAGTCGGAAAACAAGTTAAATTAGACTTAACATGATTTAAACTAGACATAAAATAATTTAAATTAGACTTAAATGATTAAACTGGACTTAACACGAACCAAACTGAACTTAACATGAATCAAACCGAACTTAACACGAACCAGACTAGACTTAACTTGAACCAAAGTGGACTTAACATGAACCAAATTGGACTTAATATATAATCCGTTATACTTAATATTTAACATATTAGACTTATTATTCAACTCAATAGACAAAACATACAAGCCATTGGACTTATTATTCAACCTAATAGACTTAACATGCAAGACCTTGGACTTTACTTCTAACCCATTAGATTTAATATTCCACCTTGTACTTGAACTTAACATCAAAAATTATTCAAAAAATCACATTGAGCCAGTATATTTTTAAATCTTTCATCTTTCCATGATGTTCAAATAGAAATTATTAATTTTTTAATAAAAACTGATAGCTTGGATGTTTTGTGGAACTTGTAGCAACATCGAGCTCCTTCTCATCCTACTCTGCACTGCCTCCTCCGCCGTGTTCTTCGCCACCTCTTCGCCTTCAGTGTCGGAAAAATTTTAGGGTTTTTTTAGTTTTCGGGGAAAGAAAGAGAGATTGGGGAAACTTAGTGGGAGAAAAGGAGCAAACAATATGGCTGAAGCGTACGCGCAAGGTCGGCGGCGACGGAGGGGGATGTCGGCGTTTGAGAGAAAAAAGGAGGAAGAGAGAGAGGAGGAAGTAAATGGGTTGGGAGAGAGGAGAAGAGGAGAGGAAGAAGAAGGACTAGTTTTAGATCTGGAGAGAAGGAAGAGGGAGGAGGAAGATGGCATTTTGGGCTTTTATATTTATTTCTTTCACTTTGTGCTTAGTTGGCATGAGAATTACATGAAAAAATGACTGAATCATATAGATCTGTAATTTAGGGTCCGTAGCATAAGGCGAAGAGTTGGAGTGTAGGTTACACGAAGTTATTACTTTTGGTGTCTTGACACAATTTTCCATATATATATATATATATATGAGGCTAACCACATGTAGAATTAAAGAAAAAGACTATGGTTTATTCTCGAGGGAAGGAATTTATTTAATTAAACAGATGCATAGGTGAAAATCGACAAATCTCTCTCATCAATGATGATTATGGGAAGATAAATTTCATATCTAGTCAAATATAGAAATAAGTTTTTTTTTTAAATTTAAGCGTTAAGTTTGGTTGGTATGAAGTGTCATACTAGTCCAACATCAAATAAGGAAATGATCGAATATATGCTTGATTAAATTTGGACCTGAGATACCATTGTACATTACCCCTTTCAGGTTAAGTTCGATCTCCAACATATTAACCAATCCATCTTGTTGTAGACCTTCTCATTTGGCCTTTACTTCAGTGTCAAAGTTGGGAGTTCAAGTAAAATGAAGGTGACAAAGTTTTGAGGCAAAACAACTGGCCCTACGAAGCATGTGGGAGCTTAAATTCAGATAATATTACCACTTAACTTATGGATAATGATAAACTTAATAACTCAAAAGGCATTTTAACAGCATATTGGTAGAAATGGCAGGAAATGTTTGAATTATGGAAGTCACAAAGAAGATCAATGCATCAAGTCCATCATAAAAGTAACACTCAAGGACTTAATACGGCGGTTTTCGTGAACGATTTGAGCACTAGGGTACAACCTACTCACAGTATACGGTGATTTTCTAGTCATAAAAAAATTTAAGACGCTAGAGTAACAACTCACTTATGCTAAGATTGGCTGTAGCTTTAAATAAATTGCAGTGTGAAACTACTTTCTTATAACATTGAGATATTCAAATTTATAACAATTCTTTTTATGTGGAAAGGTGGAATTCTTCTGCTTTAGTCATAATAGATTTCAACAGATAAATCAATGTTCAAAGTAAATTCTGACATTTAAAGAATTTCATATCTTTCATGTGATCGTGGGGGGACCCACCCACGTGCTTGTCCCTTGTGCGGACGAGCTCTCGTTGTGAGCTCGCGCCGCCTGACAGCGCCGCGTCCGCACGAAACCCGCTTGGGTTTCGTGCTCGTTTCTGCTCCCGCGCGCGCGAACTTCTCTTCTCGCGTTTCTTTGCCCGCCTAAATGCCTCAGACCCGGCCCCCTAATTTCCTATAAATAGAGGTGTTTGTGTATGGGGAAAATTGTGGAAAAAATCTCAAGTTGAGTATTTTTGAGAGAAAAGAAAGAGAGGAAGAGAGAACTTGTATAAGTTTGGTATTTTTCCTCCATAGTAAAACCCCCTCCCGTGGACGTAGGCTAGTTTGCCGAACCACGTAAAAATCTCGTGTTTGTATTTATCTTATCTGTGAGTTGCCATAGCTTGTAGGTTCCCTCGAGATTTCAGTCCTTGAACTGATGAGAGGAAGAGTGTATATTTCACTTTGATGAAATATATCACTTTCGATTCTTGTTTCCTTTGAGAAATAAAAATTTCATTATCTATTCTCGTTTCCTTTGAGAAACAAGAATTTAGAGGTTGACTTGTGCTTTTGTGACATCGAAAGCCAGGGCTCTCTCTCAGGTGATATCGCTTCCGCGGCGACGGGCGTGACTCCGCCCCAACAATTGGTATCAGAGCCCTTATTCAGATTGGAGGTGGTAATATTTCTGATCTGATGTGGTGGTTGAATATTGTGTGGTAAAACACAAAGAAATTGTTAAAAATTCCTGAGAGAAGCGGATACAAGCAGAAAATGGCGTCTACAAGTAAAACAAATAAAATTGGAAAGTACGAGATTGAAAAATTTAATGGGAAAAATGATTTTTCCTATTGGAGGATGCAGATGAAAAATTCGCTGATTTCGCAAAAGTTGCACAAGGCTTTGGCTGGAAGAGAGAAGCATAAAAATATGTCTGATGAGGATTGGGAGGAGCTGGATCTGGAAACACGAGCGTCGATTATCCTATGCCGTGAGAGAGATGTAGCTTTCTTGGTAGATGGGGAGGAAACGGCTGCGGGCGTGTGGTTGAAGTTAGAAAGCACCTTCATGACGAAGAGTCTAACGAACCGGATCTATTTAAAATCCAAATTGTATACTTGCAAGATAGAGGAGGGCTCGTCAATCCGGGAGTATATCAACAAGTTCGATAGGACCATATCGGACTTGAAAGACATTGAGGTGACAGTGGAAGACGAGGATCAGGCGCTTCTACTACTTCTATCTCTGTCGAAGTCTTATGAGAACCTAGTGCAAACACTGATGCTTGTGGGTGAAAATTTATCGATGGATGACACTAGAACGGCGCTTCTAGCGGATGATCTTCGAAAAATTACAACTAGTGATATGGCCACTGGTGGTAACAAAGAACAAGCGCAGGGACTGTTTGCCAGAGGAAGAGGCAATGAGCGAGGAAAAGGCAAGGGAGGAAAGTCTAGATCGAAATCGAGACCTCTTGCGGGACGAGCGTGTTTCAAATGCGGTGAAGTTGGGCATTTCAAGGTCGATTGTCCTAACAAGAGAGTAGGTGGGAAAAAGAACAACAACAAGACTGAAAGACGAGAAGGCAAGGAAGAGGCGAGCTACGCTTCAGAGGATGGGAGCGATAAGGAATGTTATGTCGTCACGTCACGGTAATCTATATACTCTCTCAGGTACGACGGTGACGGGAGATGCAGCAGTTGGAGCTGAAGGAAGTGGTGGAGACCCATGTGAGCACACACGATTATGGCATAGGTGGCTTGGGCACATGTCAGAGAAGGGTCTGGATCTGCTTGGTAAAGAGGGTTTGCTGAAGAATCTGAAGAAGCATTGCATGGATTTTTGCGAGGACTGTGTGTATGGAAAGGCGCACAGGGTTCAATTTCTGAGGAGCAAGCACAAGAGCAGAGGGATACTAGATTATGTGCACACGGATGTTTAGGGTCCGGCTTCGACAACTTCCAAAGGTGGTTCCAGATATTTTGTCTCATTCATAGATGATCATTCGAGGTATGCTTGGGTGTATTTCCTGAAGCATAAGAATGAGGTATTTGAGACATTCAAGAAGTGGAAGGCGATGGTTGAGAACAGGACGGGCAAGAAATTGAAGACGTTGAGATCTGACAACGGTACAGAGTACACAGATGGTGCCTTCAAGGAGTTCTGTGATCAGGAGGGCATTGCCAGACACTGGACAGTCAGGTCTACACCACAGCAAAATGGGGTCGCGGAGAGACTGAACCGAACACTGTGGGAGAAAGCAGTGAGTATGCGATCTTATGCTGGTTTGGGCAAAGAATGGTAGGCAGAATCGATTGCTACAGCTTGCTATATCGTGAATCGATCTCCACATTCGACATTGGACGGTGATACACCCTATCGGGTGTGGTCAGGGGAGCATGCAGATTATGAGAGGCTCCGAATCTTTGGGTGTACCGCCTACTATCACGTCAATGAGGGAAAGCTTGACGCGAGAGCCAAGAAGGCAATTTTCTTGGGGTATGCAAAGGGTGTAAAAGGCTATCGCCTTTGGTGTACAGAAGATTCAAAGTTCGTGATCAGCAGGGACGTTACCTTTGATGAGAAGTCCATGATTGCTAGGGTGCCCAAAGATGGTGGTGTTGATACTGTCGGGACTCCCGAGTCCCAGGTTATTGAGATAGAACCGAAAGACCAACCAGGTTCTAGTCGTGTTCAAGTGGGAAATCAGGTAGATGATGAGCTTGAGCAGGAGGAGGTTCAGCAGGAGAATACACATGCACTACAACAACAACAGCTCGAGGATAGCTTGGCTTCCACTAGGCCAAGGCGAGTATATAAGCAGGTACAGAAGCTGGGGCCTGATCAACCCCTGAAGCACTATGGGCATGTTAATTTGGTTGAATACGCACTCTCGGTGGAGGAAGATGAGCCGGTCTCCTTCAAGGAAGCTATTCGGGACAAGGATAGCGAGAGTTGGTTGGCTGCGATGGAGGAGGAGATGAAATCTCTCCGGAAGAACCAAACATGGGAGGTGGTCCCGTTGCCCGTAGGAAAGAAAGCTATAGGTTGTAAGTGGCTGTATAAAAGAAATGAAGATCCTTCAAAGCTCGGTGGAACGATGTACAAGGCGAGGCTAGTGGCTAAGGGGTTTGCACAAAGAGAGGGTGTGGATTACAATAAGATATTTTCTCCGGTGGTGAAACACACTTCTATTCGGGTGCTACTGAGTATTGTTGCTCATGGTGATCTTGAGCTGGAACAACTCGATGTCAAGACGGCCTTCTTGTACGGAGACTTGGATGAAGAGATCTACATGCATCAACCTGAGGGCTACAAGGTTGAGGATAAGGAGCATCATGTATGTTGCTTGAGGAAGTCACTTTACGGATTGAAGCAATCTCCGCGACAGTGGTACAAGCGATTTGACTCCTTCATGCTGAAGCATGGGTTTTCCCGAAGCGATTATGATTGTTGTGTTTACATTCGTAAGCTTCGTGGAGGTGATTATATCTATCTCCTGTTGTATGTGGATGACATGCTTATTGCATCGAAAAACAAGGTGGAGATAGATAAGCTGAAATCTCAACTTAGCAATGAGTTCGAGATGAAGGACATGGGCGCTGCAAAGAAAATATTGGGTATGGAGATTAGAAAAGAACGGGCAAATCGGCGATTGTTCTTAAGTCAGAAGGGCTACATAGAGCGGGTGATCGCGAGGTTCGGCATGCAAAGTGCAAAGTCGGTGGTGACTCCATTGGCTCCACACTTCAGACTCTCAGGTAAACAATCTCCCACTACAGCGGAAGATAAGGCCAGTTGGCAGTTTGATGTACGCCATGGTGTGTACACGCCCTGATATTTCACAGGCGGTTAGTGTGGTCAGCAGATTCATGGAGAATCCGGGAAAGGCGCACTGGGAAGCGGTGAAATGGGTCTTGAGGTACTTGAAAGGTACCGCGGATACGGGTCTGTGTTTTGGTGAAGATACATGTTAGGTCGACGGGTATGTGGACTCAGATTATGCGGGCGATCTAGATAGACGGCGATCTACTACTGGTTATGTATTCAGGATACATGGAGCTCCAGTTAGTTGGCGATCGATGTTGCAAGCTACAGTGGCACTTTCTACTACAGAGGCCGAGTACATGGCCATGACGGAGGGAGTGAAGAAAGTATTGTGGCTGTGGGGTCTTCTAGACGATTTGGGGATTGAGCAGGAGAGTGTGAATTTGTGGTGCGACAGTCAAAGTGCAATTCACTTGGCGAAGAATCAAGTTCACCATGCTCGTACCAAGCATATCGACGTCAGATATCATTTTGTGCGGGATGTCATAGAGGATGGTGATATTTCTCTCATGAAGGTGCATACGAATGAGAATCCCGCGGACATGTTAACCAAGGTGGTCACAGGCAGCAAGTTCCAGCATTGCTTGGACTTGCTTCATATCAGCCCGTGTTGATTTTCCCAAGAGGGCATGGCCCTGCGGGGCAGTAATGGAGGTGAGGTGGAGACTATGTTGGAGAATGATTGCAGAACTACGATTAGCTTGATCCCGGTGGAGGGTACGTAGGCAGTCGCGGTATAGTGACGCAGCTGGTTTAGCCTGGTTTGTCCTGGATATCTCTGGTGGAGTTCGTGGGGTTCTTCTGGTGTTCGTCAAAAATTTAAGGATTATCAAATGATGTACGAGGTGGAGAATTGTGATCGTGGGGGGACCCACCCACGTGCTTGTTAATATGGGTTTCCTCCCTCTGTGATTGTTAATATGCTTAATTGGTGCTAGAGGATTCAGGTATTCAGTGGTGCAACGAGCCATAACACTTGGTTGCAGGAAATAGAGTCTAAAGCTGCTAACCTGTCTAAAATTATCTACTTCGTCTAGTTCGTTAAGAAACATTGCCTTAAAATCTGTCAAAAAATCGTAGCAAGTATTAGTCCCTAGTGATCACGTACACTGTTGCACATAGAAAATCTGGTTCTTAAGTCCATACGTCACAGCCTCTGATTTTAGTCTATGATTTCAAACAATTAATATATATATACTATTTCGCACGAAAATTGTTGGTTGATGTCATATTTAAAGACATATTCAACCCTCCCAAAGTCAAAAGCCGTCGTCCTTAGCCAGAGCAAGACTTGTACTCTTAAATGTTAGCAGTCTTAAATAGATCCCCATCTTTATCTCACAGGGCCTCGTCCTCCTTGTCCTCGACTGAAGCCCACCGTAGTAGCATCTCACCATGCCTCTCATCCTTGTTATCCTGCTTTTGCTCCCAATTCTACTTCTCGTCATCAGAAGGGAAAAATCAACAAGTTCCAAGCTCCCACCATGCCCACCAAAGCTTCCCCTAATTGGCAACCTGCATCAATTGGGCTCACTCCCCCATCAATCTCTTCATGCTCTCTCAGTCAAGTATGGACCTTTGATGCTCCTCAAACTCGGTGAGATACCCACGCTTATCGTTTCGTCTTCAGACATGGCTCGGGAGATCATGAGAACTCACGACCACATCTTCGCAAGCAGACCTAGCTTATTGACCTCAGATATTCTCCTTAACGGAGCTACCGATGTTGTATTCGCACCTTATGGTGAGCATTGGAGACAGATGAGAAAGCTTTGTGTTAATCACCTTCTGAGTGCGAAAATGGTGCAGTCGTTTAGACTAATGCGTGAAGAGGAAGTTTCCTCTATGTTAACAAGGATTTCCGGTCTGGTCAACATGAGTGAAGTTTTGAATTTGTTCACGAGCAAGATCTTGTTTAACGCTATTTCTGGCAAGTTTTTCGTAGAGGAAGAAGGCAGGATCAATGTTTTCTGTAAGCTAATTAGGGAGAATATTGCCATCCTTGCACAGTTCAGCGTAAGTGATTTCTTTCCGTCACTCGGATGGTTGGATTTAGTTTTTGGTGTGGGGGCGAGGGCCCGAGCGACGGCCAAAAAATGGGACGATGTCCTCGATGAGGTTATCGAAGATCACGTGAAAAGGTCAAATGAAACGGGGGATGCGGACGATCAAGAGGAGAGAGCCGACTTTGTAAGTGTTCTGATGGCTCTTCAGGAAGACGACAACACGGGTTTCACCCTCAACAGGAACATCATCAAGGCGATCCTACAGGTAAATCTTTCTAAATTACCAAATCATGGAAATATTTAATTTGTTCTCCGTCTCCTATTACTCACCAGCATGCTTTCTTAATTTTGATAGGATATGATTGCAGCAGGGACTGAAACGTCATTCCTAGTCCTAGATTGGGGTATGACAGAGCTTGTTCGAAACCCTGGAACAATGAAAAAATTGAAGGATGAAGTAAGAAGCGTGGCCGGCTCTGAAACTGTGGTCAGAGAGGAAGACATAAGCAAAATGTTCTACTTGAAGGCCGTGATAAAGGAGATATTACGATTGCACCCTCCGGTTCCGTTACTAATTCCACGAGAATCAATGGATCATTGCAACGTCCAGCAGTACGAAGTTCCTAGCAAAACAAGAGTGCTTATTAATGCGTGGTCGATGGGCAGGGATCCAAAAGTATGGGAGGATCCCGAAGAGTTTAGGCCTGAGAGGTTCCTTGACAGTGATATTGATTTCAGAGGACAGTGCTTTGAGTTCGTTCCTTTCGGTGCGGGCCGCAGAATCTGTCCAGGGATGCATTTTGCGGCTGCAAATCTTGAGCTTGCCTTGGCAAATTTGATGTATCGGTTCGACTGGGAGTTGCCTGATGGCATGAAAAGCGAGGATCTAGACATGGGCGATTCTCCTGGATTAACGACGAGAAGAAGGCAGAATCTTCATCTTGTTGCAAGACCCTTTCAACGTGTGAAAAGGTGATCATTAGTCTTATTACAGAGTGTCGCCAGCCTACTTCATTATAATGGGCTTTAATCGGATTTGTATAGGCTTGGTTTGCTGGGTTTATAAAATTTTCATCTAGAACACGTCACTGTATAATGTTGTGGTCATCGAAGAACCTATTCTGAGAGGATTTGTATAAGCTTTAATCGGATTTGTATAGGCTTGGTTTGCTGGGTTTATTAGTTTCTAAGAGAATAATAAAAGAGAATGACCGTTTCATTATCTCGAATCTTTTAAAATCTTTTGACCGAAAACAATCTATAGACGTCAAGACTTCAAGCTCCATGTGATTATTAAGAGAGAACTCTAGAACATTACAGAAACTTGCACATTTTCAAGATACAAGAGAAAGACATGTGAAGATTTAAAAGAACTATGGAAGATTTAGATGGAAGGTTCAAGACTAGGCTAAACTAGTAGGAGGCCTGAGTCTTAGTCTATAATCATTATAAATATATATTAAGTATGGTTATATAGTAATCTTTCGGCAAGTTTGATCCCATCCTTTACAAAAATTCAAATTTCATTCTTGAGAGATTCCATATAGTTCAACATCCTACCATTTAAATCATATTTGTTAGATCTAAATCTGAGATCTAATCCATAAAACCATGTTTAATTCAAAGAGAATAAACAAAACAATGAGCAGAAGCAATACATGAATCCATATTGATTTTAGCAAGGATCTGAATAGGGTTGATCTTCTAATCTGAAAGGTGTCTTTTGAATATCTCTTTAGATGAGGATTAGAGAATAGAGAACGCAACATTTAGATTAGGGACCATAACCCCTTTATATAGATTTGTAATTTTCTAATTGAGCCCCTTATAAAATTAGAATTGCAGTCTGGTCTCTGCACAATTAGCCCATGATTTACTTAAATACCCATTAATCCAAATTGATTGATCACTTTATGTGGGTTAGCCTTAAAGATAGCATTATACACTAATGTAACATATATGCCCATAATTAGATTTAATCTAACAATCTCCCATTTGGGCACTATATGTTTCATTAAAACATGTACAACCTTATGCGCTTAGAAATTGCTACCACAAATAAGGGTATTTCTGAATAATCTCGTCCATTGATAATATCAATATAGGATCAAAGTGGTCTTCGTCACATTTATCGTGACAAAACCCATCAATGGTCACATATACCAATACAATCAAACGACATAGATCAATCATGGATGTGCAGCATAAAAATTACATGCAATGCGATCAGTACATATCTATTTTCAACTGGTCCTACCTTAAACTTTAGTGAGGTCAAAACCAAACATAATGAAACAGAGTGTCTTAACTAAATACTTTATTCTGATCAAGCAATACAACCAAACACAAAGCATCAGAAAATTACAAACTCCCACTAAATCATGATATCCTCGAATAATACCACATCCATATGAGCATTGTGCTCATGAAAGACCTTGGGTGGCAATCCTTTAGTAAGAGGATCTGCTATCATGGAGTTTGTCCCAATGAGCTCTATGAATATCTGTCCACTCTGTACCCTTTCTTTCACAACCAAGAATTTAATGTCAATATGTTTTGACTTAGTCGAGCTCCTGTTGTTATTGGAATACATCACTGCTGATTTACTGTCACAAAATAACTTTAGTAGTCTTTCAACATTATCTAGAATACGCAGTCCAATAACAAAATTTTGCAACCATATTCCATGATTGGATGCCTCATAACAAGCTACAAACTCTGCTGCCGTAGTGGATGAAGCTACAAGTGTCTGTTTGACTCTTTTCCATGATATAGCTCCTCCTGCTTGTTAGACCCTAATGCCACTAGGAAAGAACCCTAGAGTGGGGAAGAGTGAATAGAGTTTATGCTAATCTAATCCGATTTAAATACCAATTAAAACTTATTAACAAATATATTCTTGCAAGATAGATATATAACTAATTATGAGCAATAATATGCAATATGAACAAAAGGCTATATCCTAGCAATAAGATATACTATGAGATATATACAAAACACTCAAGGGTAAACAAACTAAACTAGATAGTGGGTTATATAAATAATGAGCAATATACAAAGGCGATATAAGATATGAACATAAAAAATAAGTGCGTCAATGCAATCACAAACAAACGATATGTTCACGAGGTTCGGTCCCTACGACCTACGTCCCCGCTCCTCACCTCGAGGAGATCTTCACTATCACACTGGGTTTTCTACGCTTACCTGAAAAATGTTTATACCTCATAATACGGTTTTCTAGCTAACCGAAAAGTCTGCACACTCGGTTATCAAGTCAACCGACAACTCTCACAAATCCTCACAAAGTACATACACAAGCTATAACCTCAAGTGTTGGTCCTCATGTATCGACTCCCTCAAGTGCTCGGAATTATCACCTCTCACTAGGCCATCGACGCCACTCCTCTCAGTATCGACTCCGTCCTCACCACATACTCTTCTCGGTGTACAAGTGTATTACAAAGTGAACTTCACAATTTAAGCACACAAATATAAATTTGTTCTCTACAATAGATGAGAACACAATGTAGGCTCACACTTAATGTCACACAATCCCACAACCTAATTATAAAATGTATGCAAATACAATAAGCTCAATGGTTGTGTGTGTAAACGAAGAGTAAACAAAATCAACTAAACTCAATATAAACACTAGCTTAATAAAATGGTAATTAAACAATATAAATGTAAAGCTAGATTGAGTTTAGGGAAACTTCTCTATAGATAACAAGAGAGAGGGAGAAGAGTGAATGCTCAAACACCAAGGATGATCTCCACTTGCTCTTGTGAAATTCTCTTCACAAACAAAACTCTTAAACGCTTAAAAGCTTTTTAAACAAACACTAAACAAAACTTAAACCATTGTTAAAACTTTGTTAAAACATTCTCTTAGTTGGTTGAAGAGCTGAAGGCAATGGGGTATTATAACAACCCAAGACATCAGCCAAAACCTAACTGAAAAGACAAAAAAAGCCCCCAGAAAACACTGCTGGAAACTCGCCGTTACTGTGCAACGGCTCTTTCATAAGTCGACTTATGAGTCGACTTATATGAGTTGACTCAGCAGAAGAAAAATCATAACTACGGTGCACTTCGTGAGTCGACTTATGAGTCGACTCATGAGTCGACTAATGAGTCGACTAAACATGCACAGACCTGAAGTGCACAGAAAAAATCAACTTTAAACTGGGTTTAAAAAAATCAAATAAATTCTAAAAAATATAAAACTTTGGAAAATGATTGTAAACATGATAATAAACATGTTACAAAAACTGGTTTTTAAAAAGAACTTCCCAAATGTAAAATATCATCAATTTTCAAAATAGTCCAAAAACATGAAAACTAAACATACATGTTTTTGACATTTGACTTAAACAAACTTTTGAAACTCTACAAAATGATTTTATAGACTTAAAGAAAGATGTAAACTATTGTTATGAAGTCTATAATTAATGAATACAATATTTTGTCAAATACAATAGAATATGAAACATATAAGTATGTATATGAATATATATTTGTTTTATATCTATGAAATTAGATCAAACCAACTTATCCACATAAAAATATTGAGCTTAAAGTACTAACACACATAATATAAACTCCTAAACTAAATGTTACCCAAGCAATCTGGATCTTCAATAAACTTGACTTGGTACACATTGCGGATGAAGCTAGAACTTGGATCTTCAACTTGAATTGCATAAGCTTCACCCACTATTCCGCCAACCTTCATTGGATATGATCGTTGAAGCGCAATTCCATCCATCCTCCAACCTGTTGTTTGTCTACAATTGATACAAAAACACAAACACTAGACAAGCAATATTAGAAGTAAATTGTTTGTAAACCATCATCAAAACAAGAAGGCTAACAATCTCCCTATTTTTGATGATGACAAATAATTTACAAAAAGATATATGCATGAAAGGAAATTAATATTGTAAATTATAATTATCATGCATATAAATAAGAAAGGCTATACTCACAATATTCCCCCCCCCCCCCTTGACAACATCAAAAAGGGGACAAAAGATGAAGAGAGCGAAAGCTCCCCCTACAAATAAGTATGGGTGAGTATAAAACAAGTATAGAGATTGCTCCCCCTATCAAAATACCTTAATAGTATATGAAATGAATGCTAAGGCAAAAACATGTGAGTAAACATAAATAAAAGATATGCTAAACATAACTCACATACAAATAAGACAATGAGAACACATATTGATATGTCATTATGAAATAATGTCTCATTACTCAAATATAAAACCATGTATGAATAAATTTATGAAAACAAAGGAATGAGGAAAACATGAGAACCATGAAAAAAAGTTTTCAAATGAAAACAAATCACTCAAATGAAATCATAAATCTAGATTTGAGTCCAAAAACAATGTTTGATCAAAAAAGAAAATTTTCTTTGTATAACTTGATCAAACCACTCATAGAATACATTATAAGTCACGAATAGATGATCCATGAGCTCAAACATATAAATATCATCATATAGGTGAAATATAATGAATTCAAAGCAACAAATCAAAACAAAATTTTAACAAAAGAATTTCAAGAGAGGCAACAATGTATCAAGCTCTTAAGCTTGTTCTAACCCATATAATCATTCTAGCATTCTGTAAACATGATTTGGGAATAAACACCCAATAAACCCGGGGGGTTACATAAATATAAACCTCTCATAAAAATTGAAACTCATAGTCATGAAAACAAAAGATTTTGATCAAAGAGAAATTGTTTTCATATTTAAATTTTTAAAGCATATTTTAAAAACCAAGAAAAAGAAAAAAATAAAAACATTAAGTTCTTGGTTAAAAAATTATTTTGGCACCCAAGCATTCTTAGTACCAGATTGTTTGGGGACATGACCCCTATAAATAAAGCTCAAAGCCCTAGGGTTATGAACCCTTTTGGGCACATTTGGTGCACTAACCCGGTCATAACAATAATTGCTCAAATGACCATTCCGATTGTAATTTGTGCAATAAAAGAGACCCATTTGTTTTTGTGGACCATATGCTCGTACATGGGAACCATTTGCAAACAAAGATTGTCTTTTAAAATTATTTTGCAAATGAGAAATATTATCAAACAAATGTGGTTTACTTAAGAAATTTGGCAAGTTTGAATATTTTTTTAAATCATAACAAAACTTCGCCAAATGGCCAAATCTACCACAAATATCACATTCAAACACATGTGCTCTACTAGAAACATTTGGCAAACGAGAATTCTTTTTCAAATCAAAACAATATTTGGCCAAATGACCAAAACGACCACAATGATCACACTTGAACACATGAGCATGCTTATGATGAACATGATGAGTTTGTGCATGTACATGTGCATGTGATGAAGAAACTTGATGAGATGCACAAGGAGTATTGACATTTTTATATTTGTGTGCATCATAGCAAAATCTAGCAAGATGGTCTTTACGACCGCAATTTGTGTATTTGTAGATTTTGCTATACATGTGTGCATGATGAATAGCATGTTTAGATGTTTTAGCATGAGACTTAGCACACATGTTCATAAGCTTATCATGATTAACAATACATGTTTTAAGGGTTGAATCTAAAGATGATATGTGATCCTTAACATGATTCAACTCATCATTATGCATACTAGTATTGTTATTAGAAGTAGAACATATATAATCATTTATAAAAGAAGCGATATTATTTTTTTATGTTCTCTACTTCTAACATGGTATCAATCTTAGCATGAGATAAGCTAGAAATGGATGAAATTAATTTTTTATTTTTCAATTTTAACATATCATTGTTTTCTTTAAGCATTATATTTTCTTTTTCGATGATATCAAAATTGGAAGCTAGCTTCTCATGATCGGATTTCAAAATGACATGCTTGCTTTTTAAATCAATAAAATTGTTATGTAATTTCGTATAGGCATGCATTAATCTATCATATGCACAAGCGAGTTCATTAATAGATATATCACTATCGGATTTCGAATCGCTTACTACACTAGGGCTATCGCCTAGTGGCCGTGTGTATGATGATGATGCTCCACTATCACTTGAAGTCGATTCCGCCACAAAGCGTCGAATCTCCTCCAAGTCTCCTTGATATGCTTCAAAAAGTTTCCATATCGTGTAAGCACTATCAAAATGAGCAAGTTCTTTAGAAATACATGGTTCAAAAGCATTAAGCATGAATTCTATCACTAACTTGTTCATTGTAAACATCTTCTTATCATGTTTGCTCCACTTAGATTTCTCCAACGTGGGTACAATATAAGCATTGTCAATAACTTCCCATAAATTAATATTTTTAGATTTAACAAATATTTTAAATCTAAAACACCATTGAGCATAAGAGAAGTTTCTATATTTTGGAGCAACACTAGGATCATAGCCTAAACAAGATGCATCATTCATATTCATAATTTATAAAAATATGCAAGCAAGATACAATAATCAAAAATTGAATTAGCACAAAAATATAACTTGGATCTTTAACTCAAGACGATTAGACCTTAAATCAAAGAGCACAAAGCTCTGATACCAATTGTTAGACCCTAATGCCACTAGGAAAGAACGCTAGGGGGGTGAATAGGGTTTATGCTAATCTAATCCGATTTAAATGCCAATTAAAACTTATTAACAAATATATTCTTGCAAGATAGATATACAACTAATTATGAGGAAGAATATGCAATATGAACAAAGGGCTATATCCTAGTAATAAGATATACTATGAGATATATGCAAGGATATACAAAACACTCAAGGGTAAACAAACTAAACTAGATAGTAGGTTATATAAACAATGAGTAATATACAAAGGCGATATAAGATATGAACATAAAAAAATAAGTACGCCAATGCAATTACAAACAAACGTTCACGAGGTTTGGTCCCCACGACCTACGTCCCCGCTCCTCACCTCGAGGAGATCTCCACTATCACACCGGGTTTTCTACGGTTCACCCGAACAACGTTTACACCTCACAATACAATCACTATGCTCCATCTCAAATTTGAAACTTTCTTTCTGCTTAGCCAGAGCGTCTTCAAGCATCTTGGCCATCTGTTCCGCGCTTATCATCAGGGCCTCACGGGGTTGTCCCTCGCTGGATACTGTATTATCTGTTGCCACCGCGGAGCTGGCATCAGATTCTTCATCTTCTGAAGGGCATCTTGTCCGAATCCTACCATAGGTTGCTCGCTCGATGGTTCCGGACTGCAGACGGGTTCTAGGCCGGGAACGCTTACCCGAAAAATATTTACACCTCACAATACGGTTTTCTAGCTAACCGAAAACTTTACAATCCACACTTACAATGTAACTACACTAACTACCACATCAAGTGTTGGTCTTTAGCCTGTGTCTTCCTCAAGTGTTAGGAATTACAACATCTCTCTAGGCATTACCACATACCCCACTCCTCTTGGGATGACACCGTCTCTCACCACACACTCCTCTTGGTGTACCAGTGTATTATAAAGTGATCCTCACAATTAAGCACAATAATAACAAATGATTTGTTCTCTACAATGAACGAGAACTCAATTAGGCACAACTCTATGTTACTATTTCTCACAACCCTAAATATATTATGAATGCAAATACAATAAGCTCAAGTGAGTGTGTGTAACAATGAGATTAATTAAATCTAAACTCAATATAAAACTAGCTTTAATAAGATGACAATCAAACAAATAGATATAAAGCTAGAAAAGAGTTTAGTGAAACTTCTCAATGGATCAAGAGAGTGAGGGAGAAGAGTTGGATGCTCAAACACCGATGGATGTGTTAGACCCTAGAGGGGGGGTGATTAGGGTCTTATGCTAATCTAATCCGATTATATGCCAATTAAAATTAATTAACAAGTTATCCTAGCAAGTATGAATATGACAATATATGAGCTAGGATAAACAATATGAACAACGAGATATATCCTAACAAAGAGATAAAAATGAACTAGATAGTGGATGAAATAAATGAGCAATGCACAATTGGCGATATAAGATAAATGCAAAAGTAAATGCGCCAATGACAAACTCAAACACACTCAAATGATCACGGAGTTCGGACCTTCCGTCCTACGTCTCCGCTCCCCACTCCCGGGAGAAATCCACTATCACAACCGGGTTTTTTACGTTTACCCGAATAACGTTTACACCTCACACTCGGTTTTCTAGTTAACCGAAAACTTTACAATCAACACTCTTACAATCACACTCTACACCCTCACAAGTGTTGGACCTAACCGTGTCTCCCTCAAGTGCTCGGTTACAACCTACACCCTCACAAGTGTTGGACCTAACCGTGTCTCCCTCAAGTGCTCGGTTACAACCTCTCCCTAGGCTCATCAACCGACGCCACGTACTCCTCTTGGAACGATCCCCGACTCTCACCACACACTCCTCTCGGTGTACAAGTGTATTACAAAGTGAATCTCACAATTAGGCTCAATAAATGTTTGTTCTCTACTATGGATGAGAACACAATGAAAGCTCACACTCAATGTTACAACTCTCACAACTCCAAATATATTATGAATGCAAATACAATAAGCTTAAGTGGGTGTGTGCAACAATGAGTGAAATCAAAATCAAACTAAACTCAATTAAAATCTAGCATATATAAATTATAAACAAAATAATAAAAAGCTAAAAATGAGTTTAGAGATTCTTCTCTGAATAACAAGATGGAGAGATAGAGATTGAAGCCCAAACAAGAAGATGATTTCCTCCACTTGTGAAAACCAAAACAGCTTTAAACCAAACTCAAACCAACCATAAACCCTTGTTAAAAACTTTCTTAAACTTGTTTAAAACACTCTCATGGTTGCTGAGATAGAAGGGGGTTTGGGGGTTTATATAGGAAGAGGAAACAACAGCAAAAACCCCAAACAAATGACAAAAAGTCCCAGCCAACGGTAACAAGAAATAGCCATTGGAACAAAACTGACAGAACAGCGGTCGACCAAAAAAATTCATGGTCGACCGCGATCCAGATCCCAAACTGAGAAAACAAGCAGAGACTTCTTCGGTCGACCGATGCGGTCGACCGATAGAAATTTCGAGCTCTCGGTCGATCGTGGCGGGCGACCGGTGCGGTCGACCGGTGCGGTCGACCGAGGACTGATACATGAAAAAGAAGTCTGAAAACTATTTTCTGATTTTAAAACAATGTTTAAAAATATCAAATAAATTCCAAAAAATATAAAACTTTGAGGAATGATTGTAGACATGATAATAAACATGCTACAATGACTGGTTTTCAAAAAGGACTTCCCAAATAAAAAATATCATTATTTTGCAAAATAGGCCAAAACATAAAAATGTAAACATGTAAATTTTGACATTTAGGCTAAATCATGTTTTGAAACTTTGCACAATGATTATATAGACTTAATAAAATATGTATATAATTATTGTTAAGTCCAAAAACTAAGAATATAATATTTTCACAAAATTGCATATGCTATGCAATGTTTTCAAAAACACCATAGTAAATATGAAATATGTGATTTCATATTATAAACATGAAACCCAAAACCATGCATGTATATAAATGTATATAACTATATATATGCATAGAAACCAAAACTTATGTATATATATATTTCATTGTAGCTCAACTTGGTACACGTTGCGGATGAAGCTGAACTTGGATCTTGAACTTGAATTGCATAAGCTTCACAAACATTCCGCCAACCTCCTTTGGATATGATCGTTGAAGCTCTATTCCATCCATCCTCCAACTACGTTGTTTGTCTATAATAAATAAGAAAACACACTACAACAAATTGCACTTTTCCCGACGCTTATTCCCGACGCATGTTTAAATACGTCGCCAAAAATTAGGTTTTTCCCGGCGATTTTAGTTAGCGTCGGCAAAACATATATTTTTCCCCACATTTTTAATTAGCGTCGCTAAAAGTGTATATTATTAGTGACGTTTTAACTTAGCGTCGGTAAAAGTGTATGGATTTCCCGACGTTTTTGATTTTTGTCGGCAAAAATATATATTTTTAGCGACGTTTTAGGCCTGGCGTCGCTAATAGTATGCATATATCACAACGTTTTAACTTAGCGTCGGTAAAAGTGTATGGATTTCCCGACGTTTTTTATTTTTGTCGGCAAAAATATATATTTTTAGCGACGTTTTAGGCCTGGCGTCGCTAATAGTATGCATATATCGTTGGTTCGTCGGTTTGTGCCGAGCTATGCTAGGGGACCTATAAGCAATTTTATATGCCTACACCACCGCGCGATCTTGATCCGGTCGGATCTACACGGTATGACGGGTGTTATTTAAAGAAGGAAATAACAGCCGAGGGGATTATTTTACCAAGGAAATAATAGCCCTAAGTAATCGAAATCGACCATTTTTGTCGGCAAAAATATATATTTTTAGCGACGTTTTAGGCCTGGCGTCGCTAATAGTATGCATATATCGCGACGTGTAGATAAGCGTCGCTAAAAGTCTATTTTTAACGACGCTGTTACTCATCTGCGTCGCCAAAGGTCCTTTGGAGGGATATTTCCCTCGCTTATTTTCACGAAAAAAAGTAAAAAAACAAAACCCCCCATCCCACGTTCTTTCTCTCTCGTCAGAAATCCCAAAATCCCCAAATCCCCCCACCAAGGAAATAATAGCCCTAAGTAATCGAAATCGACCAAGCGAAATCGATACTCTTCTCGGGATCAAAGGTCAAGCTTTGATCCGAAGGAAAACTATGTAGATCTTAGATCTGATATCTCTCGAACTCCTGCCTTATTTGGCATGGATGATCGCCAAGAACCAGATCTGAAAAGTCTGAGTCTTCAAAGCTCTAACCTTTTTTTAGTCTTGAGCCTTTAATCCAGTAGAGTTTCCCCTCCAAAAATCCAACCCTTGCAACAATGAGCCTTCCTTCTCTATTTATAGGTATTTCAATCCAGATCTGGGCTCAGATCTGGGCCCAGATCTGGGTGACTCGGCGAGGTGGCTCGCAGCCATGCGAGCAATTTCGTACTACCTCGGGTGTTTTGCCTTTAACTCTCTCGTCCGATCTCGGAATGAGGTGATTCAAGATGCGTTGGAAAGCTGACAAAAAGACCTACAACTTTTGTGTTTTGAGTTTCTTCAGAATCAAATCAAAAAATGGACGAAATATCACTTTTTGTGCGAGCCACCATTTGGTGACTCGCATGGGTACGAGTCACCATTTGGCGGGTATTTTGGCTCTAACTATCTTGTCCGATCTCGGAATGAGGTGATTCAAGATGTGTTGGAAAGCTGACGAAAAGACCTACAACTTTTGTGTTTTGAGTTTCTTAAGACTCATATCACAATATGACCAAAATATCACTTTTTGTACGAGCCACCATTTGGTGACTCGCATGGGTGCGAGTCACCATTTGGTGGCTCGCAGCCATGCGAGCCAGTTCGTACTACATCGGGTGTTTTGGCTCTAACTCTCTCGTCCGATCTCGGAATGAGGTGATTTAAGATGCGTTGGAAAGCTGACAAAAAGTCCTACAATTTCCAATAGCCGAACCATACATGATATGTGCGAGTCACACATGGTGTTTTGCCCCTTTTGGGTGAAACACAACTCCTAGCTGTGTTGTCTTTTGCCATTTCGTGTGTTACGTTGACTCGTACGCTTCACCGACTTGCATCATAAATTTTGTTAAGTTGGAGGTGAATGGTGAACGTGTTGGCCACTTGGTGGTGGCCGGTGAGCACGCGGGCCATCTAGCGTTGGCCGTTTTGTTTCATGCATTGGTCGGCGTCAGATAATTCGGATAACGATGTTCGTCATCTTCTTTCCATCTCGAGCTGTGTGTGGATACCTATAGGCATTTTTCGACGCCTATAGATACCCCCTCCAAAGTATTTCAGACTCATTCTTTTATAGAGGAGTCTGGAATGCTTTGGATGTGATAGTCCCAACCTTCAGTCGGTGTGAAAGAACTTGTAAACTGCTTCAATTCTTAACTTCTTTAGCCTTTAGTCTATTCGGTGTTTTGTCGAATAAATAAAGTTCTTCTGGTGCTGCGTTTATCGTCTGACCGTTGTCGAAATCTTGGATTGAAGTTGATGTGTAAGTTTCTGAATTTAGCTCTTATCGTTGAGTTGACTTTGAACTGATCATCTTCGTCGGGAATTCTGATTGTAATTGAACTCCTTGGAATCATCTTTTGCCTTATTTTGGCAAAATTGCTGATGCGTTGACCGACATCGACCTTTACTGTAACGCGTTGTCCGGCATTGATTTTAGTTGTAACGAGTTGACCGGCGATTGACACAGTTTATACTCGTACGTTTGCTGGAGTCTCCACAGTTTAAGCTCTTAAGGCATTGGAGCGTGGCGGTCCTAAATATTGGGCTGCAGGACCAACTATTAAAGCTGATTCATCTGCACGTGTGGATCTTATCCTGAATTTGTTGGATGTCTAAGTCACGAGACCAACTAATGGGGCTAGTGCGTCAGTGACTTTCGCATATATAGGATTTTTGGCAAACCCTCAACCATCAACGGGTTTGATGCGCCTTTACTGACTACCGTTTGAGTCGGGCTAGCATGCGGATTGTTTAAGTATCAACGGGTTTGATGCGCCTTTACTGACTACCGTTTGAGTCGGGCTAGCATGCGGATTGTTTAAGTCCATTCCGCATGTGATGTTATGCTAAAAGAGTGAATTCTCTGAGACTTTGTGCTATGATGTCGAATACATAGGTTTTACCATTTGTTACGGGAATAGGCTACCCGACAACGCGTGTTAGGCGTTGACTTTAGGATTTTTGGCTAACCCCCAGCCTTCAACAGATTTGATTAGCCTTTACCGACTACCGTTTGAGTCGGGCTAGCATGCGGATTGTCTAAATCCGTTCCGCATGTGACGTTGTGCTAACGGAATGAACTCCCTTAGACTTGCTGCTACGACTTCGAATACGTAGACTTCGCCATTGTTATGGGAATAGGCTACCCGGCAACATGTATTGGACGCTGACTTATCCTTACTTAGGTTTTAGGATAGGATACCCCAAAATCGAACTCTGGTGTCTTCTTCCACGGAGAAAGACTAAACCGGCGACGCGTGTTAGGCGTCGGCATATCCTTTCTTAGGATTCAGGATGAAATTCCCCATGCGTGTAAGGCATAGATTTTGGTGTTATTAATAACAACCTGCCACAATGTTGAATATGTGGGTGGGTGTTTTTTTTAACGGTTAAGAACTAACCGGCGGCGCGGGTTAGGCGCAGACTTATCCCTGCTTAGGTTTCAGGATAGAATACCCCAGAATCGAACTCTGGTGTTTTTTTCTACGGAGAAAGACTAAACTGGCAGCGCGTGTTAGGCGCAGACTTATCCCGCTTAGGATTCGGGATAAACTTCCTAAGATGAATCCTAGATTGATAAATTCTTGGAAAAGGTTGGTGCGGGAAAGGAAGAATTTTATATTCTATTTCCCGGTCTTCTTTTAGGGTGAAGGCGAACCCGAATGCAAGGAAGGAAGAATTTTATATTCTATTCCTTGATTCTGGAAAGGAAGAATTTTATATTCTATTTCCAGCGTAAAAGAAACTAGAAGTGGGATATCCACTCCGAGAATCGGACAGATTCGGATAATCCTAACTGTCAGAAGGTTGGATTACGGAATTAAAGGTGAATTCCTCATTTATCGAGAGTGAATTATGATTTTGGTCCTAACTGTAGGAAGGTTTGACCAAGCAGGAGTTTGAGATGACCCTAACTGTAGGAAGGTTTGATCACTCGATTTGAAAGTGGACCTCTCGTTCATTTGAGGAATCGAAAGGGGATTTTAGTTTTGGTCCTAACTATAAGAATGTTTGACCGAATGGGAGGTTTAAGACGATCCTAACTGTAGGAATGTTTGATCGCTCAATTTATGGGCCTCTCTTTCATTGAAGGAATCGAGAGGAGATTTTGGTTTTGGTCCTAACTGTAGGAAGGTTTGACCGAATGGGAGGTTTAAGACGATCCTAACTGTAGGAAGGTTTGATCGCTCAATTTATAGGCCTCTCGTTCATTGAAGGAATCAAGAGGGGATTTTGGTTGTGGCCCTAACTTTTATAGGTTTGACCTGAAAGCAAAGGGAGTGGAATACAAGTAGCAGTAGAAATACTGGTTTGTACTGGCCACTCGATGAAGGGTTTTGACGTTAAGTAATCAGGACTTAACACGTCAAGCTTTGGAAATTGTCATGAATTGGCGGACAGAAAATTTAGTGGACCCATCGTCAATTGACTTGATCAGTGGGAGATTTTTATGAGGAAAGATTAATCTGTCAAAAGGATCGAATCTCGTCTCAACAAGATAACTCATGAGAATTAGTGAATTTGATAACAATAATGGAAAACATTCCAACCTTTAGAGTTTAAATGTGGATGTTTTACTTATCACTTTTATAGTGATTGGGTTATCCCTAAGAATATCACCCGTGGTATTCTTTCGGGAACTTTCCGATACATGAATAATCCACCCCTAGCTTCCCTTGTGGAACTGGGTCCGACATTGTACTCAGTTACATGACCGGGTTATCGGCTAAATACTCATATTGGTATTTTAATTCCACTCTATTTACCAAGAAGGTATTTTAATTAGGCAAACCTACTTTAAGGCATTTTAATTGATTCAACTTACCAATAATGCCCTTTTTCTCGTCGGCCACCAGTTTTCCGACGAGAGCTCGTCACGTGCGTGACACGTGATGACTTAAACTGTTTTTTAGCTGCTGATGTGGCATAAATTTTCTAACGTGGCTATGTTTAAAGGCGGGAATTAACCCTCTGACAATCCCAATTCACCTAAAATAGGGCAGATCCTTGCCACGTCAGCAACTAAAAATCAGTTTAAGTCATCACGTGCCACGCAAGTGACGAGCTCTCGCCAGAAAACTGGTCGCCGACGAGAAAAACGGCGTTGTTAGTAAGTTAAATCAATTAAAATGCCTTAAAGCAGGTTTGCCTAATTAAAATATCTTCTTGGTAAATGGGGTGGAATTAAAATACCAATATGGTTATTTAGCCCCGGGTTATCCTTAAGAATATTACATATCAAAATTCTCCAGGAACTTCCTGTGAAAGAAATGAAACAGTTTAGACTCATATATATGTTGGAGTATCAGGGAGCAGTTTAACCTCTTATAGAAATGAAACAGTTTAGACTCATATATATGTTGGAGTATCAGGGAGCAGTTTAACCTCTTATACCGGTCGGAGGATTGAGAAGCAGTTTATAGGGAGCAGTTTAACCTCTTATACCGGTCGGAGGATTGAGAAGCAGTTTATACTCTTATACTTGTCAGAGTATCAGGGAGCAGTTTAACCTCTTATACTGGTCGGAGGATTGAGAAGTAGTTTATACTCTTATACTTATCGGAGTGTTGCCGTTCTTAATTGGCTTACCTTAGCGTTATAACGCCGGCTTCAACCAAGGTTTGGATGCTGTTCTTTAAAGTAAAACACGCCTTGGTGGGATGAAGGATCCTCCTGTGATACGCGCAGTACTTCGGATCCGCAGTATTGTCAGCTTCATCCTGATTTGTGATGGGTGGCAGCTTGATCTTGTTGCTTTCGAGAAGGGTCTCGAAGATGGCTGGAACGCTCTCTACGAACTAGTCTATTTCCTCCCTACTGTGAATTGCCCACTATACCTTATGTGGCTTTTGATCACATATGCATATTCTTCACTTCTCGATCTTAAAGACTGCTGGTAAAAAATGTATTATGGTGACAACACTGTCGATGCTTTATTTAGTTAGGACATCATGATATAAAGCTCATAATCAACTTTGATATGCGGTTCACTCCTGCAAATTGATGTCTTGAAGCATCAATCCACACACAATTATATTGATCAAATGTTAGCCCCTAACAAAATTTGATAGGTGAGTACTCTTTTTGGAGCCTCTGATCCGAAGTCTTCTGCTGTCTCCGGGGCTGCTGTTGCGACGTTTGATTAGCACCAACAGCAGCTGCAGGTGCCTTGCCCCTACCACGGGAGGCGAAGTTCGAGTTTGGAGGATTAGCCAACGGTTGGCTCCTCTCGGCCTTCTTCCTTTTGAGGAATCGCTCGGCTTGCTCTCCTTGGAACTTCAAATCCTTCCATGTTTTGGACGGTGCTGTCCCCATTGCTTCCAACACGTCCAATGCAAGGTTGTTGTGGCAAGTCTAGAGAATGAACTCCTCAGTGATCGGGTCCTGACAGTTCATCGCCTTGTTCCGGAACCTTTTGACGAAGGTATCAACTAATTCTCCGTCTTTCTGTTTCTCCTCAAGCAACGACCCGATGGATATCTCGGTGTCATCGTCGAAGAAGTTGGTGAGGAATTTAGTCTCCATGTCTCGTCCCAGCTATTCACACTTCCTGGCTTGAGGCGGCAATACCAATCGAAGGTGGCTCCACGAAGAGTGCCAACGAAGGACCGTACCATTAGATGCTCATTACCAAAGATAACCCCTAGGTGTGATTTGAAGCAAATCAAATACTGAGTGGGTGAACCCTCCCCATCAAACGGCGTGAAGTTAATTAGATTGAACTTCGCCGGATACAGGATTGATTCCCATTCTCTTGGGTATGGACAAGGAATGCCCGTCTTCTTTATCTCTTGAGCGGAAATCAACGTATTGATTTTGCTCTCGAGGTTTTTAATCTTCAAACTTTCACCTGTGTTTTCGCTAGCATTCTCGTTACCACCCCCTGCATTGACGGGAGGATTATTGGCATTATGAGCTTCATTCGCATCTGTGTCTTCATCTTCTTAATTGACCTGGTTACGATTACTCGGTTTGCCTTGCTGGTTTGTCAGCGCTTGGATTTGTTGGTCATGCATTTCTCTCATATTCTGCATGGCCATCTGCATTTCGAACCTGAATCTCTCCTGTTGTTTAGCCATGGCTTCTTCGAGCATTTTGGCCACTTGTTCCTTCGCTGGATACTGTATTATCTGATGCGACTGCAGAGCAGGCATCCGATTCTTCATCTTCTGAAGGTAATATTGTCCGAATCCTACCATAAGTTCCTCGTATGATGGCTCCAGACTGCAGACGGGTTACACGCCGGGGTGCTTCCGGAATCAACTCGGGATTATCCTATGTCGATGTCCCTTTGCTAGTCATATTAGTGGTGACCCTCGAAAATCCTCCATCTTCAACTACTGTTCTTCTTTGTCAGAAACGCCTAGGCCTTGGTTTTGGCGTTTTGGTACTGAGCCTTTCGAAAACCGAAATTCTTTCGGGGACTGTCTTGATGCAGTTGCACTCAGATAATACTGCCCGAATGAGTTTGGAACAGGGGCACTGAGTCTTTAGTTCTCGAGGACTCCTTTTCCTGGTTTTACTTGTACCCCCAACACGATAGTACAACTCGTCAGTTTGAAGGTCGGAGTAACCTATCGTGTGTTGGCACGACTTCTCAGGTATAACGCTATCGTCATCAGACGACAATGTTTCCTTCTGAGGGCGAACTGCCTTCTTTGGGCTTTTAAGAGTCACGCGCCTCGAAACATGCCTTTGTGGGCGTGAGTTCTTAGCGGGCTCTTGGACTTCAATGCGCAAATTGGTGCGCCTAGCTGCCAAGATTTCTTTGTCATGTTGAGGGTGGCGGCGACTCCCAGCATGTTGAGTCGTTCGGGACGTCTTTATCGGGCCCAAACGTTCTTGAACTGGAGCTTTGCATCGTCCATCGGGAAGTGGACCGAGGCGCTCCAAAATTGACTTTTTTCTTCGGGATGATTCTGCGTGATCTCCCGGAGTAACTATTTGAATTATTGGCGATTTAGGTTGGTTCGCCAGAGGTTGAACTTTTGCTGAAGGCTGCAAATGTTGCTTTTTAGCCTGAATCGCCGCTTCAGACTTCGGCCTCCAGACTTGGCGGGGTGGGGGCGGATTTTTGGCCTCTTCCTTCTGCGGGCTTCTACGGGCTTCCTGGACTTGATCCCGTGCTTGCTTCTGCAGTCTATATTTAGCGAAATCGATACTTCGTTGGCGGCTTGGAGGAGCTGCCATTCATTGTTTGTTGAGGCTGTTTGCCTCTCCTGTTCTTCAGATCCGCGTTATAGCAGATTCCGTCAGTAGACTCCATCGCCTTTGCGAATTGTCGCGCCAGGCGTTGACGTCGCCTCTGACGGGCTCTCTTTAAGAGAGTCATTGCGCCCTCAATGGTGGAGGAATTGGCGAGAACAGGCTTGACCTGGTTGGAGGTCGGTGGAGCTTCACCCGATGCAACTTTGGCATCAATTGGGGTGAGATCTTCGTTGGTATTCTGCACTTCTTCGTACCAACGGACTTTTTTCCTGGAGGAGAACTTCTTGGACTTGCAGGGGGAGGTGGATCCGGACGAGGATGACAAATACTCCTCGAACTTTTGTTGGTCGAATTCATACTCGACCTCCTCCTCGACCGGGAACGATCTCGGCAGCGAGATCGGTGGCTCCCACTGTGGTCGCCAGATTGTTCGCGGGAAAAATCGTTTTCATTGACGTCGTTGTTTTCTTAAGCAATAGTTTATCGGTTACAAAAGATCCGGTCTTTTTATAAGATCCGGTTACAACAAAATCAAAGAAAGAAAAAAGATTACAACTTTCCTTTGTTCGAACAAATCACAAGATCCTGTTTTGCGGTCTCTTGCTTGTGTGCGTTCTTCGCCTGCACCGGGGTTAATCCGTGGACCACCGTGCGATCTTGATCCAGTCGGATCTACACGGTATGACGGGTGTTATTTCATAAAGGAAATAACAGCCGAGGGGATTATTTCACTAAGGAAATAATAGCCCTAAGTAATCGAAATCGACCAAGCGAAATCGATACTCTTCTCGGGATCAAAAACCAAGTTTTGATCCGGAGGATGACCGTGTAGATCTCAGATCTGATCTCTCTCGAACTCCTGCCTTATTTGGCGTGGATGATCGCCAAGAACCAGATCTGAAAAGTCCGAGTCTTCAAAGCTCCAAAGCTCCAACATTTTTTTAGTCTTGAGCCTTTAATCCAGCAGAGTTTCCCCTCCAAAAATCCAACCCTTGCAACAATGAGCCTTCCTTCTCTATTTATAGGCATTTCAATCCAAATCTGGGCTCAGATCTGGGCCCAGATCTAGGTGACTCAGCGAGGTGGCTCGCAGCCATGCGAGCAATTTCGTACTACCTCGGGTGTTTTGCCTTTAACTCTATCGTCCGATCTCGGAATGAGGTGATTCAAGATGCGTTGGAAATCTGACGAAAAGACCTACAACTTTTGTGTTTTGAGTTTCTTCAGAATCAAATCACAACATGGACGAAATATCACTTTTTGTGCGAGCCACCATTTGGTGACTCGCATGGGTACGAGTCACCATTTGGTGGCTCGCAGCCATGCGAGCCAGTTCGTACTATCTCGGGTGTTTTGGCTCTAACTCTCTCGTCCGATCTCGGAATGAGGTGATTCAAGATGAGTTGGAAAGCTGATGAAAAGACCTACAACTTTTGTGTTTTGAGTTTCTTAAGACTCATATCACAATATGACCAAAATATCACTTTTTGTACGAGCCACCATTTGGTGACTCGCATGGGTGCGAGTCACCATTTGGTGGCTCGCAACCATGCGAGCCAGTTCGTACTATCTCGGTTGTTTTAGCTCTAACTCTCTCGTCCGGTCTTGGAATGAGTTGATTCAAGATGCGTTGGAAAGCTGACGAAAAGACCTACAACTTTTGTGTTTTGAGTTTCTTCATAATCAAATCATAACATGGCTAAAATATCACTTTTTGTGTGAGCCACTATTTGGTGACTCGCATGGGTGCGAGTCACCATTTGGTGGCTCGCAGCCATGCGAGCCCGTTCGTACTACCTCGGGTGTTTTGGCTCTAACTCTCTCTTTCGATCTCGGAATGAGGTGATTCAAGATGTGTTGGAAAGCTGACGAAAAGACGTACAACTTCCAATAGCCGAGCCACACATGTATGTGCGAGTCACACATGGTGTTTCGCCCCTTTTGGGTGAAACACAACTCCTAGCTGTGTTGTCTTTTGCCATTTTGTGTGTTACGTTGACTCGTACGCTTCACCAACTTGCATCATAAATTTTATTAAGTTGGAGGTGAATGGTGAACGTGTTGGCCACTTGGTGGTGGCCGGTGAGCACGTGGACCATCTAGCGTTGGCCGTTTTGTTTCATGCATTGGTCGGTGTCAGATAGTTCGGATAACGACGTTCGTCATCTTTTTTCCGTCTTGAGCTGTGTGTGGATACCTATAGGTATTTTTCGATGCCTACATTGATTTGGTCAAAATACCCAATAACCGACGAAGATGGGCGAAATTCGGGCTTGAAAAACATAACCGGGGGCTCGAATTGGGTTGAGACACCTGTGTGTGTCTCAACCTTGGCCGAGACACCCTTGGGTGTCTCGGCCAAATCCGAGACACCCTAGGGTGTCTCGGTTCAAAAACCGAGACACCCCCCCCCCCCCTCCCTTTCTTTTGTCTTCTTTTGTACTATGCACTTTCCCCCTCTTTCAAATTTTCAAAAGAGTGTCCTTTTCCCCCCTTAAACTCCATCTTCTTCCTCTTCTTATCCAAACACCATTGTTTCCCTCCTTTAAGAACTCTAAACCCATTAAAACTCTCTTCTTTAAAACCCCTCAACACAAAAAAAATTCGGATTTTTGGTGCTCTCCTCTTGGCCGAAAATCTCTCCTCTCAATCTATGGTTTTTTCTTCATCTTCAAGCTCAAAGGGGGTTTCTTGATTTGGATAAGTTTTCCTTCAAAACTCCCCTCTTTTTTAAGAAAGATTGCAACTTTATGCTTGTAATGGGAGTATGACATGAATTCGCATACCAAGATCATAGCTTTTTGTTCTCATTGGTTGGGTTTTGTGAAAAAGATAGGATCTTGATGATGGGTTGTATGTATGGACCGGAATTTGTGAGGTTTTTATGTAAAAATGCAATATGGCCGAAATTTTAGGGACTTTTATACAAAAATAGACTGAAATTTAGGATTTTTGTGCAAAGGTGGACTGAAAATTGGGACTGAAATTTCATGCCCATTTGGCCAAACTTTGAGGGGTGTTTTCATGCAAAAGAATCAACATTGTTGAGGGGTTTAATTGCAAAAGGCAACCATATATTGTAGAGGGGTTTATTTGTAAAAGGGGCTAAAATTTTAGGGCTAAAATTTCTAAAGTTTAGATCACAAATCTATGGCCAAAACTTTGGGAAGGATATGTGGAAGCTAGACCGAAATTTGTGGAGGGGTCTATTTACAAAATTGGCTAAATCTTACAAAAGGGTTTATTTATAAAACTTAACCAAAATTGTGGGATATTAGGGGTGTTATATGGACAAATATGATGATCATGATCCAATTTGAGCGTGTCCTTGACTAGAATTTAGCCTTGAACACGAGGGGTATTTTGGGCATTTCACCAAAAATTTCATCAAGAGGGTTTATACTACAATTTGAGCTCTTTGTTTGCACGTATAAAACTCATAGGTTTAATTAGACTTCAACTATATAATCCTATTTATTTTATAGGATTTTAGTTAAAGTTCTTAATTTCCCTTTTAACTTTCGGGTGTTCAGATTTATGATTGTACCTGACCCGTTGATTTTCATTGCAGATTCTTCATGTCTCCGCGTCGACATCGACTTCATAGGAGTCGCTCCCTTTCGCAGCATAGCGAGAGAGGCTCCCATGGCATCCTCTTCAGCGGCATCCTCTTTCGGGGGTGAGCATTCATACTTTCTGTATCCCTGATTGATCCCATCCTCTTCAGCGGCATCCTCTTTCGGGGGTGAGCATTCATACTTTCTGTATCCCTGATTGATCCCTTCACGGGTCATTCGAGAAGAACCGACCTCCTCCTTCGCGGGGATCGAGGTTTCAGGAGATTCGTGGTTCCAGTATACCCTCGTTTGGCCTATTCACGGGTCATTCAGGAAGAACCGACATCCTCCTTCGCGGGGATCAAGGTTTCAGGAAATTCGTGGTTCTAGTATACCCTCGTTTGGCCCCTTCGCGGGTCATTCGGGAAGAACTGAAATCCTCCTTCACGGGGATCGAGGTTTCAGACTTGTTTTGCTTGGCCAATTCAAGTCTTCTGGCGTATTGGGGTGATTTTGTGTTGTCTTATACTGTGTAGGTCGGGATATGTAACCACGTCACTCATGTGATGATGCATGCCGCCTTTCCAGTGTAAGACACTCAAAATCGTCTCGCCCATCGCCCCGCGGATGATCTTATCTCGATCCTTTGTGAGATGATTTAATCCTTGTATAATTCATGGATAATTTTCTGACTCTATCCTTGTTTTGTTGCAGTTGAATTCCCTGCGGACAGTCTTCCATCTCATGCTACTACTGGTTGTAGTGGGGAGGTTTTCTCTTCTATTGCCATCAGGCAGGCTATTGGTCTACTCCATCAGTTTGATAGAGATCGTTCCGATGAATCCTGCCGTTTGTTACGAGATGGGGGACATCATTCCTTACGCCAGCTGATCACGGATGCCCCTTTTACCACGGACTCTATTTCTACTCAGGCTTTAAAGAAGCCTAGTTTTCTGTTCGGAGATCACATTGAGGACCCGGCTAGGTTGATTCTTACTGATGAGCATTGGCTGAATAATGATGAAGGAGCTCTCCTTTATACTTCTTCCATTCCTCATCAGCATTCTTCACTCATTTGGAGGGGCAGGCCGTAGAGTGACAGATGTCCTGGAACCTTACAGATGATGCTGACCGGGTTCATTGTGGATATATCTCCCATCACAAGACTCCTGGTTCTGATGAGTACAATTATATTCGCGATCTTCGACCAAGGATTCTGGGTCTTGATATCGCACCCCCAGACGAGGTATCAGCAGCTGCTCCTACTGTGAGGAATCGCTTGGCTAAGCTCGGGAGGAAGTTACCTCCACCGGATTTCAGATGTTTTGGTTGGGTTTACTCACAACCTAAGGGATGGTGGACCCGTATGACTAGTTATGTCTTGGGACGTTTGGAGGGTGATCTGAGAAGCAGCGGGTTGTATGCGCCCATTCGAGCTACCATGTATGGATTCCCAGTCAGTTGTCGCCATTTTCTAGCATTATTGGAAACATATGTCCCTGATAGTAACACCTTCCTGACTTGCGGTGGAGAGTTAGGGTTAGCTTTACACGAGATGCACCAAGTTTTTGGCCTTCCGATGGGGATGTTCCGTATCAGGAGTACTTTCCCTCGAATCTGCAATTGGAGTGGCTGAAGAAGGACATTCCCAACGTTTACGATACTCTTTGGGATCTCACATGCCATTATCATACCCTCTAATCAAGGTTGCTACTCAAGCGAAGAGGAAGAGACAGATCAGCTTGAAGCAGTTTGCTGTTTATTTATTCCAGCATTTGGAGGGTGGACCCAGTGAGGCTATTCGTGAGTTAGACATTTTGACACCTTCTTCCATTAATGAGTTGATCGAAAAGGCCGACACTTGTTCTTATACTACTGTCGGTGTTGAGGGGACTTTTCCTGCAGGGACCAAGTTTCGGACGTTCCTTTGTCATGCGCAGAAGTCTATTCAGCCCAGGACTCTGTTAGCAGGCTATCTGGTTATTTGGCTGAAGAAGTGCGTCGTTCCATATCAGTTTTCTGACGCTTTACCTCTCGAGGTGCTCTTCCCTGCTGTTCAATTAGCTTACGGGAGGGAACTTTCTCTGCTTCCGGCAATGGTTGCCGGTATCCATTGTGGACTTAGATATTTGGTCAATGGTTTTACGCAGGAGGGTCCTGAACCGTCGGTCGAGCTTGTTTCTGTAAAGGTCGAACTTCCGTATACATACCTGATGGCTTGGTTCGCTCTTCATCGTCCCGATTTGATGTCGGCGCCTAGCATTGTTGATGTTCTCGTTCCTTTCGTGCAACTGTTGGAAAGGAGTAAATGGCTCGGGAAGACGTTCACTGATGTACAGCGAGAGCTTCAAGTTCGTAAGAGCTGGGAGTTCTTCAAGTATTTTCCTTGCTTCTTAGGTCGTTATGGTGACGTTTTGATTGATGAGGAGAAGCCCAGAACTGGTCGAACTTCTCTTGACGTTGGTTGTTTCCGTTGGTTGGTGAACATCCGCATTGGGTATCTTGTTCTTCGGGTAAAGAATCATTGTCACATAGAGCCTTACCTCCTGTGCCGTTTTGTTCGCCAGTTTCGTTACGACCAACTATACGTTGGGAATCCGAGCCGTGGTTTGAAGACCGAGGGAGGGCTTATTGACGGTGTTCGGGCATGGCTTTGGACTATGGTGGGCTGTATTAGAGCCTACTTCGCTCTTCCTTCATCTAAGCGCAAGCCGTTTCTTACTTTTCTCAGTTGCAAGTGGTTCCTTTCTGCCAATGAGTTCCTAGGCGTGAGGAGTCTTTCAGAGCTGGAGGCTGAGCATTTGGTTCAAGTCACTATCCAGGCTACTCGTAGGGCCGAGCTTCTGAGGAAGCAGGGGAAAAAGCCTGCCAAACCTTCCCTTTCGAGCAGAGATAGGATGGAGGATGATGAAGAGCTTCTTCCTACTGGCGATGAGGATGAGACTTCTGAGGAGGAATATGTGGACATAGATACTGATGGGGAAGGACCTGTTATAGGTTTGTCCGATTCTTTCTTTTCAGAATTAATGGATTTAGCCCTCTTTCGTTGGCATCAACGTCATGTCCTTTCTCGATCGCAATTGGCTTTTCGAAAACCAGAGTAAAAGTCTTATTCACTTATCCTAACAAGATGACTCTTATCACTCCAGGTGGAATGGCTGATGAACATGAATCGCTCGCTTCTCGCCATGCGAGGTCTCGGTCTAGCAATAAAGCTCCCGCACAGGTTGAGATGCGTACTAAATTTATGCATGAGCGGCCTATTGGTTCTTTGAAGGTTCGTGTTCCGTAATGGAAGAAGACCGTTCATAAGCCACATATTGGTCGGCACGCCCATGGAGCAGAGTTAGGAGGCATCGCCGGCGGAGAGGAGGGTAACACCCCATAGTCTTTATTGCTTTAAAATGATTCTCCTATGGGACTCGCTAAGCTTAATCATGTTTCATGTTCCAGGAAACCATGAAGAAGGAGAACTTCCACAGGATTCTGTATTCCCTGATTCTGATCGTTTGGATAGCTTCATGCACCAGATGTGTGATGCCATTCATGACGAGCCTATGAATGTTGAAACAAACAGGGATACTGAACCGGTCAATAACGTTGAACCAACGATTCTACACTCAGGTATATCTAAATCTGATGATACCTTACTCGAGTAGCATTTTGGAAGAGTTAGGGAATTTAGGATTTATTGTTTCCGTACTTTGCTTTCTTTCAGATAACTTGAAGAATTCAAACACGGATGCTAGGGAAAAAGAATCTTTTGCCCCTATCGCAGGTATGTCTGAGCTTTTCCTTCTTTCCCCATCTTTTTTTGTATATATCCAACACTTAAATTATCTTACAGGAGCCGTATCAGAGAGACCAGTTGAGGATGAGGTCTTTCATGATACAGGTCTTGAGGAACAAGGGTATGTCTCAGCACCAAGTTTTTCAGGATTTGACATTAGACTATTAGTTGATATGCTGGCTGAGCAGGCCGCCAAAGGGGCTGCAGGACCATCCTTTGAGAGTGATTCGTCCGCAGGTATATATCTAATTCTCTTCATTTTGCCCGATCTTTTATCTGACTAACAAAGAATTATCATCATAGTACCAGTCACTGGGACTGATTCCGTCATGATTCCCGGCATTTCTAGTTTACCCCGGGGTGATGGACTTGCAGGTATGCATATAGTCTAGGTTGCCGTGCTTCTTTTCATTTGTCTGATTTTTTGACTAACGGAGGAGTGTAATCATAGGACCAGCCACCGGGACTGATACTCTTATGACTCCTGGTACTCCCCGTTTACTTAAGGGTGATGGACTTGTAGGTATGCAGATAATCCTATCATCACGATCCTCCTTATTTGTCTAAATTTCCATTTGACTAATAAAGAAGTGTGACTGTAGGACCAGCCGTTATGACTGATGCGACTACGGTTTCTGGGACCGCTAGCTTTCCTAACAGTGGTGTCTCCCCGTCACAGCCGAGAGGCACTGCCAACTTACCTACAGAGGTTGATATACCCTCAACGACCACCCCTGCTGTTATCTCGGAGCCCGTTAACACTAGACTAACGGAGCCGATCGTCAGACCTCAGTCTGCGGGGACCTCTGTTGGTATTGGTATGCTTGCAATTCGCTTTAAATTAGATTTTATCACGTTTGAGAATTTCTTACTCCTCAACATGATTGCTTGTAGGATCTTAGCCTTCTCCATATGAACATATCCTTACCCTTTTGTCTGATTCCGATCCCAGCAGAGACATATTCCGAATGGATCTCAACTCTTTCGTCGTATTTTTTAACGGCATGATCGAGAAGGTTCTTCATCAAGGGTATTGCTTCGATCAGTTCGGACGTTCTCTTTCTCGCTACATAACGATGATTAGAGATGAAGGATATCCGGAGTTAGCTGACTCTCTTACTGCCGATTTTATTGTCTTGGAGTCTGAACTCCGAGAGTTGGAGGAGCTAAAGGCTAGCGGAGCTTCTTCTTTCGTGTCTTCCCAGTTGGAGCATAGGTTGTCACAATGGTGTGATTTGAGATCTTCCATCGGCAGTGAGCTTCAGTCACATGAGCATTCTGTTGCACAGCTGATGGCTGGTATTGCAAGAAAGGACACTGACAGAGCCAAGTTACTCAGTTCTATAGACTCCAACCGTGAGGAAATAGACAAGTTGAAGAAGGCCTTGAAGTATGCCGAGGAGTCTGGTGTTATCATGGCAGAGGAGTTGGCCGGACTAGAGAAGTCTCGCGGGCAGATGCTTGAGAGATTAGGACCTACGCAGGAGAGATTGATGAAGCTGAAAAATGAAGCTGCGAAGATCTTGAGCAATTCTGAAGAATCTATCCGAGCTGATCTGCAAGCAGAACTTGAGCAGAGTTATACAGATAGGCTTTCTGAGTTAGAATCTCATGTTCTTAACCGCCGACTGCCTTCGGGCTGATGAGCTTTTCATTATATGCTTTGACTTGACCTATTGATAGAGACCCAGTATTTGATTTCATTATGATATTTCTTTATTGATTGTGAATCCAGTTGTCATAATGCTTATAGGATTTTTTGTAAACCCTCAGCCATCAACGGGTTTGATATGCCTTTACCGATTACCGTTTGAATCGGGCTAGCATGTGAATTTTAAAATCCGTCTCACATGTAACGTTGTGCTAAGAGTATTAATTCACTTAGACTTGATGCTATGATTTTGAATACATAGACTTTACCATTTCTTATGGGAAAAGGTACCCAACAACGTGTGTTAGGCGATGACTTATCCCTTCTTAGGTTTCGGGATAAACTTCCCCAGACTTAGACTCTGGTGTCTTTTTCAATCGGTGAAAGACTAAACCAGCGATGTGTGTCAGACATAGACTTTAGGATTTTTGGCAAACCCCCAGCCTTCAACGGGTTTGATGTGCCTTTACCGATTACCATTTGAATCGGGCTAGCATGTGAATTATTAAAACCCGTTTCACATGTAACGTTGCGCTAAGAGAATTACTTCTCTTAGACTTGGTGCTATGATTTTGAATACATAGACTTCTCCATTTCTTACGGGAATATGGCATCCGGCAACGCGTGTTAGGCGTTGACTCATCCCTACTTAGGATTTGGGATAAAAGTCCCCAGAATTATACTCTGGTGTCTTTTTCAATCGGTGAAAGACTAAACCGGCAATGTGTGTTAGACATGGACTTATCTCTATTTAGGAGTTGAGATAAAATTCCCCGTGCATAAAGTGCACGGATTGGAAGTTGGGAATTGTGTCTTTTCTCTAAGTAAAGATGGACTGGAAAATTGAAGAGGAAGAATTTTATATTCTATCTCCCGGCACTGAAGAGGAAGAATTTTATATTCTATCTACAGTTGGAAAAGAAACTCAAGGTGGGATCTCCACCCCCAGAATCCGAAAAGATGAAACTAAAAGTGGGATCTCCACTTCGAGAATCGAAAAGATTCAAACGACCCTAACTTTTATAGGATTGGTCGTTTGATCCAAAAAGAGTCCCTCATTTATTGAGGAAAAAGTCCAATTTTGACCCTAACTTTTATAGGTTTGGTGGAAAAAGGAACAAATGCAGACTTTCGTTTATCGAAAAGGGATGACTCGGTCTTAGTCCTAACTATCTGTAGGTTTGACTAAGTGAGATTGGGAACAATCCTAACTTTTATAGGTTTGATTGCTCAATTTGAAAGTGGACCTCTCGTTCATGGAAGGAATCGAGATGGGAATCTGGCTTTGGCCCTAACTTTTATAGGTTTGACCTGAAAGCAAAAGGAGTAGAATACAAGTAGCAGCAGAAATACTGGTTTGTACTGGCCACTCGATGAAGGATTTTGATGTTAAGTGATCAAGACTTAACACGTCAAGCTTCGAAAATTGCCATGAATTGGCGGATAGAAATTTTAGTAGACCCACCGTCAGTTGATTTGATCAGTGGGGGATTTTGTGAGGAAGTGCTAATCTGTCAAAAGATTGAATCTCGTCTCACCAAATAAAAAAAGGAAACATTCTGACATTTAGAGCTTAAATGTGAATCTCTTATTTATCACTTTTACAGTGATTGGGTTATCCCTAAGAACACCACATGCGGTATTCTTCCGGGAACTTCCCGATATATTGGTTATCCTGAAGGTACTAGGGATATTATTTTTTCAGGAACTTGCTATTTATTGGCATCATAAGCCGGTCACCATCCTTGGTAACTAGGTGATATGCGCTATTCGAGTAGACTGTCTCTACTACGAATGGTTCCTCCTATTTGGGTTCAAATTTGCCTTTCTTCTTAGAGTTAAGGATCATAGGCCGTCTTTCAATTAAGACCAAATCTCCTTCTTTAAAACTCCGTTGTCGAACCTTCTTGTCGAAGGCCCGAGAAATTCTGGCTTGGTAAAACTCAATATGCTGTTGAGCTTCTAGGCGCTTTTCATCGAGCATCTCGAGTTCTTCGAGGCGTTTCTGATGTTGTTCCTCGGTCGTCATCTGGGTTGTGAGAGCGATTCGAAGAGATGGAATTTGTATTTCTAACGGGAGGATGGCTTCGCACCCGTACACCAAGGAATATGGGGTTGCGCTAGTTGGGGTACGTACTGTAGTATGATAGGCCCATAGAGCCGCGCCAAGCTTGTCATCCCAATCTTGTTTATTAGTTTTCACAAGTTTCGACAACAGCTTTATGATAGTCTTATTGAAGGCTTCAGCCAATCCATTTGCTGTGGGATTGTAAGCCGTTGACGAGACGTCCTGAATTTTGAACTTCTCGCAAAACCTGATGAAGGCGTTGCTGACAAATTGAGTACCGTTGTCATGTATGATTCGTCTTGGGACACCATGCCAGTAGATAATATGGTGTTTGATGAATGCAATAACATTGCTTGTCTTAACTTCTCTGAGTGGGATCGCTTCAGCCCATTTGGAGAAGCAGTCAGTAATTGCCAGGATGAATCGATCACATTTGACCGACGGGGGATTTATAGGACCAACAACGTCCATTCCCCAGGTCTCAAACAGCCATGATGTAACCAAAGGATGCAGATGCTCCAGAGGTTGGTGCATATAATTCGCGTGTATCTGACACACATGACACTTTCGAGCATACGTGACTGCGTCACTCATCATAAGAGGTCAAAAATATCCCATTCTTCTGATGCGGTCATAAAGCTTGGGACCGGGTTGGTGTGCATCACAAACCCCTTCATGTGCTTCCTTAAGGACTTCTTCGGCTTCTTTAGTCGATAAGCAACGTAACAGCAAACCATCGTACCCCCTGCGGTATAGCGTTCGACTCTCCGTATTATAGTAGAACCTCGATTCTCTTCGTCGAATTGAATCCCTTTCCTTCATGTCTTCTGGTAAAATTCCATGCAAAACGTAATCGATGATGGGGAAACACCAATCTTGGGGTTCGAACTCGACCTGAGTTGCGTATACCTCTTGAACCTCTTCTTCTTTGTCATCTTCATCGTAGATGGGCACTAAGAGTTGGTGAGTTCTTACCGTAACAAACTGTTCTGTTCCGGGAGGCTGCGCCAGAGATACGGCTAATGCTGCTAATGCATCCGCATAGGTCTTCTGTAACCGCGGAACATGTTCGATGAAGAATCCTTCGAATGATTCTGCTATCTCCACTGCCATCTTATGATATGGTATTAAATCCTAACTTCGGACTTCATACTCCCCTTGAACTTGCTTAACTATTAGTTGAGAATCACCGAAAGCTTCGAGATACTCAACCCCCAGTTCTTTAGCGAAATTGAGTCCTATGAGTAGCGCGTTATATTCGACTACATTATTTGAGCATGGCTCGGTCAACGAGTAGGCTCGAGGCATCACATATTTTCCTGGGGAAACTAAGACGACTCCAACTCCAGAAGAGATCTTAGAACATCTGGGCACATTTGCTACAATAGCTGCTCGGGAAGCGCCATCGAAATACAAACGCCATACTTGTTGGTGTGAAGTTGCGTTGACCTCGTGGGTTTCATCGGGTAGATCATCATATATCTTGGCGGTATCCGTAGTTGGATTAGCTACCAGAAGGTCACAGATGGCCTGTCCTTTTACTGACTTCTGTTGTTTAAAAAGCAAGTCATATTAGGACAAGAGCAAGGCCCATTTCGCTAACCACCAATTCATGAAAGCTAGTTGTGTCATGAATACTTGGACTGGGTTAACTTTGGAGATAACATAAATAGTCTGTCCAACCAGATAACGCCGCATCTTCTGAATTGCGAATACCAAGGCGAGACATTCTCTTTCGATCATGGGATATCGGGATTCGGCACCTACCAAAGTCCGACTCAGATAATATACTGCATCCTCATGACCGTTATCGTCATCTTGTGCAAGTAACACACTTAATGAGTGGCTCGTCGCTTTGACATAAATCAAGAACGGTTTGCCTGATTTCGATGCAACGAGTACAGGAGGTTTTGAGAGATATTCTTTAATACTCTCGAATGCCTTTTGACAAGCGTCGTCCCATACGAACAATACGTCCTTCTTTATGAGTTTGGAGAATGGTTGACATTTTCATGAGAGGTTCGAGATGAACCGACGGATATAAGCCAACCGCCCTTGCAATCCTTTGAGCTCTTTAAGGTTTCTCGGAGGTTGTAACTCATTAATTGCCTTTACTTTATCAGGGTCGATGTGAATACCTTTGGTAGTGACGACGAATCCAAGGAATTTACCATTGGACATTCCGAGGAAAGACTTGGTAGGATTCATTTTCAATTGATGTATCCGCATCAGATCGAACATGGTCTTCAAGTCTTTGATGTGATCATTCTTGTCACGACTTTTTACGACTAGATCGTCCACGTAGCATTCGACAGTTTTCTGGAGATGCTCCTAAAAAATCTTTGACATGGCTCTCTGATATGTGGCACCTGCATTCTTTAAATCGAATGGCATGACCATGTAGCAGAAAATGCCGAGGGGGTGTTCTAAACGCGGTATGCTTTTCATCATCTGGATGCATCTTTATTTGATTATAACCAGAAAACCCATCTATGAAAGACATCCTCTCGAATCCGCACGTATTGTCGATGATGACATCTGTGATGGGAAGGGGAAAATCATCTTTTGGGCAGGTAGCGTTGAGGTCTCTAAAGTCAATACAACCCTGATTTTCCATTCTTCTTAAGGACCGGAACAATATTGGCGAGCCACTCGGGATGTTATCCTTCCCTAACAAAGCCCGAGTCAATAAGCTTTTTAACTTCGGCCTCGATTGCCTCCATCATCTGCGGACGAAACCGTCTTTGTTGTTGTTTGATAGGTTTGAAATCTAGCTTAATATTAAGACGATGCACTGCTACATTTGGATCGAGCCTTGGTATATCTTCATAATTCCAAGTGAACACATTGATGTACTCCCTGATAAGAGAGATTAACTCCTCTTTCTCATCGGGCGGGAGGTTGTCGCTAATGAATATCGGCTTCGGATTATCCTCGTTTTCCATATTCACTTGGACCACTTGATCCTCGGTAGGAGGTTCTCTTTGTTCAAACCTATCACCGTACTGCATATTCAAGTGATGAACCCAACGGTCCTCCCAAGTTGGCATTTGATCGTCTTCCTCTATTGTTGCAGGGTCGACCGTAGCCATGTTCGACATTAGCTTTTTGAACACTTCACCAAGACTAGCGTCGGAATCCCAAGATGATGAATCAGAAGAATCCCCATTATTACCTTTGTTAGCAATTTGATCAATAACTTGCCAGCAATACTCATCGTCGGATGAGGAGACATAATCTAAACCTCTTCTGTGGTGATAATAATCATCGGGTTTTCCTTTTGGTACATAGGCCATTCGGGGTGGAACTCGCGGACCTCGACCAAAGCAAAGACCCTCTCCTAGCGTGAAATCATATCCATACTTCTCCATGAGATCACGCGCTTTCGTGTTATACCTAAATAGATGAGGGGCGGGTTTATCATCATTGTCTTCCTCTTCCAAGAAGTGGTCTGGTAGCGGAGATTCTCTTCCTTTACCGTAGACGACTTCCTTTTCACCCCCTATCTTTACGGGGATGACAAGCGTCGTTCCGCATGTATCCTGTACTTGCTTTTTCATCATACAAAATGATTGAAGTGGCATATACAAGTCAGGGTTATCATACAACTCCTTAGTGATATTATCAAGACACATCGAATACTCTAAATCATCATTTATTAATAGTTCTTCGGCAAGTTGCCAGTTACAACTACTTTCCGATGATTCTTCATCGTCAAGATTGATTACAATGGGTACAATGTCATTAAGTACAAAACTGCCATCATAATCAAACCCAGCTTCGGTATCAGCTTCATCTCCGCTGTCCGTTCCTTGGGCCAATGGTTCAGTATCGGATTCGGCACCGTATAGAAGGGAATCGGTGAAATAGTTCTCCAATCCCTTAAACGGTTGCTTATCCGCGACCACCGTCTTGACTTCATTATTTGTGTCCACATATTTGAGGCATTGATGAAGAGTTGACGGGACTATAAGATTACCGTGGATCCAAGGTCGACCCAATAGTAAGTTATAGGATGTTTCCGCGTCAATCACGTAACAGGTAACTTCTGACTTCAAGTCCCCGATCTGGCATTTTACTCAAATCTTTCCCAATGGTCTGGACTCACTGGTGTTAAATCCATAGATCGTAGTGCCCGTGGAAGCTAGTTTACTAACTGGTATTCCGAGATTGTACATCAATCGGAGCGGCATGATGCTGACAGCGGAACCCGGATCGATTTGGATCCGGTTGACCACGCTGGAGCCAATGTGCCCGGTGAAGTACAAGGGCCGATCATTTTTTGAGTTTTTCATCTGCATGTCTTCTTTGGTAAAAGAAATGCAGGGAAAATGGTATGCCGCGAGATTGCAGTGTTGAACTGACGGCTCTGGTTCTTCAGGAGTGGCTTGATTCTAGTCAGAAAAATTTCAGAATTGCTCAAAGCTTCTTGTAATGCTTCCCTCGTGTCTTTTGAGAGACGCAGCAATTCATACAATGTTATTCTGACCGGTATATTAGCTAGTTGCGCCATGATATCGAAGCGATGCGGAGTACTCGAGCTCCTCGGTTTATCTCTTCCAATCGGTAGATTGAACCGAGACTGCTTCGGGTTTTGGACTTCCTGGTGTAGAGGTTCTTTCCCTTTTTGCTTTTGTTGGGCTTTCTCCGCAACTACGGGTGTAGGGGGAGTCGCGATCACCCCCATTTCCGCCAATGTCCTAAAGGGAACAGTTTTAGTCACCCCCTGTTCGGCTAACTGCTCTGAGGCATCCGAATATTTGAAGTGGTATTCATTCCCGCTCCTGGTAGTAAAGGCTTCCTGCTCATCTTCGGATAATGGGAAAGTAGGAATACTTTCATCGTCCCCTTCTGGAATGGCCGCGGCTCCACAACAAGACTTACCCTTTCCTTTTGAATTTTTCTTGGAAGAGGATCCAATCTATTGTTCATCTCCAATTAGATCGGGGAGAACCCAAAGAATCTCGCCATTTGGAGCTATGTGTGGTACAAGTCCTTTCTGGCGTTGCTTGTGAGGATCGTCGTTCACTGTCTTTACTGCCGCATTTATTACCGGCTCAGGCTGAAACCAGTTTAAGGGAACGGATCCAAAACTGATCGACACTGCATTCGCGCCCACCTTATTCTCCTTAGGTTGCTTCATAGTGATGACTCCAACATCTATTAAAGCTTGGATCTTGTCCTTGAGGGCGTAGCATGCCTTGGTAGGATGATGCACTGCTCTATGGAACGCGCAATACTTTGGATCGTTAACTCTTTTAGCGTCTTCCTGATCCTGAATCGGAGGCAACTTGATCTTGTTGTTCTCTATAAGGTATTTGAAAATACCGGGAACTTCATCCTCTTTGAACGAATAGACCTTCGGGAATTTCGGCTCCGAGGCTTTTTGCTTCTGAGGCTGTTATTGCCACCTTGATTGTTGAGGCGCCTTCTGCTGCTGCGGTTGTGGTTGCGCTTACACTTCGAATGTTTGGTTCGCGTCCACTGCATTCGCTTGTGCCTTTCCCTTACCCTTAGGGACAAAGTTTTATTGTGGAGTATTATTTGCCGTTTGACCTCTTTCAACCTTCTTCCTTTTAAGGAATCGTTCGGCTCGTTCTCCTCGCACTTTCAAGTCTTTCCAGGTCTTTGGTGGTGCCATTCCCATAGCTTCGAGGATGTCCAATGAAAGATTATTGTGACAAGTCTTGAGGATAAAATCTTCACTGACCGGATCCCTACAGTTCATCACTTTGTTCCGGAATCTCTTCACGAAGTTTTCGACCGTCTCACCATTTTTCTGTTTCTCGTCAAATAGTGTACCGATTAAAATCTCGGTGTCGTCATCGAAGAAGTTTTGTCAAAAACATATCCTCCATGTCATCCCAACTATTGATACTCCCGGCTTGAGACGGCGATACTAATCAAAGGCTGCTCCTCAAAGAGTGCCAACGAATGACCGCACCATTAGAGGTTCATTCCCAGAAATTATTCCTAAGTGAGACTTAAAATATATTAAATGTTGGGTAGGGGAACCCTTTCCATCAAACGACATGAAATTGATCAAATTGAATTTTGCCGGATATGGAATTGATTCCCATTCCCTTGGGTATGAACATGGTATTCCAGACCTCTTTACTTCCTGAGCGTTCATCAACGCGTTGATTTTGCTCTCAAAATCCCTCATTTTCTTATCCTCACTTGTATCTGTCTTCGAGTGATTTCGGGGAGAAGTAACGTGATCCTCCTTCGTATTGTTATCATCCGAAGGGCCACCCCCATTATTGTTATTGACGGGAGGGGTGTTCATGTTAACATTCTCATCCACTTCCCGTTCGTTATCACCCTGGTTAGGATTATTACGACGGCTAGATTCTCCTTGATGAGTTGTCAGCGCCGCGATCTGCTGGTCATGCATTTCTCTCATTTGCTGTATGGCCATTTCCATTTCAAATTTGAAATTTTCCTTCTGCTTAGCCAAAGTGTCCTCAAGTATCTTAGCCACCTGCTCGGCACTGATCGTGAGTGATTTGTAGGGTTGTCCAGCACTAGATGCCGTGTCATCGGATGCTATGGATGAGCAGGCATCTGAACCAGCATCTGACACCTCATCTTCTAAAGGAAGTCCCTTCTGCATCCTTTGGTAATTCTTTCGCCTAATGGTCCCTGTTCGCAATCGAGTCATACGCTGGGATACCGCGGCAAACTGATCCGGACTAAATTGACTTCCCTCTCCCGGTCATATTGACGGACACTTCTGGAAATTCGTCAGATTGGCGGACAGGTTTCCTCCTGCGAAACGCCTTGGTTTGGTCTCGGACGTTCTGGTAGAGATTCTCTCAAACACCGAAACTCTTCTTGGGGCTTTAGAACAGCAGCATTCTGATAATACCGTCTTGATAATGTTGGCACACGGACAGTGAGAATCCATGTCTCGAATGTTTCTCTTTTGAGACTTATCCGTACCCCCGGCTCTATAGTACAACTCGTCAGTTTGATAACTAGAGCAACCCATAGAGTGTTGGCACAACTTCCCAGGTATAACATTATCATCATCAGACAAATGTGTTTCCCTCTGAGGATATGACGCTTTATTGGCATCTCCAAAAGTCACTCGTTCAGGTTTACGCTTTTGCGAGCGTGAAAACCTAACGGGCTCTTGAACTTCAACCCGCAATCCAATGCGGTCTGTAATAAGGGCTTTCCCTTTATTATCTTTCTTAGGGGGATTGGTACGACCCCCAGTCTGGTTTGTTGTTTGGGGGCCTTTCAACGGTCCTAATCTCTCCTTGACGGGTGCTTTACCTCGATCTCCAGGTAGAGGACTGAGGCAACCTTTCAAAGGAACTCTGGATTTGGTGAGATCCACGCTGCCACCCGGCTCCATCGGAGATGTGGGGAGAGGGGAAACGGGATCTGGCTCATTCACTTTTGCCTTAAGCCCTGGCTTTGCCTTTGGCCTCCCCACCTGTTTGCGCTTGGGCGGTTTCTCAACTGCTTCTTCCTTCTGCATTTCTTTCGCTATCTGCAAAAGGGCTTGGGCATGCGCGAGCAATGTGCGATGCTTCTTGATTCGCTCTTCAAGGGTGGAGCGGGTCCTCTTGACACGAACCCATTCATTCGTTTCTGTCTTGTAGGAGGTGTTGGTCGTTCGCCGTTGTTGTTCTCGGCGCTGCCTCGATTTCAGATCCTCATTATAGCGGATCCCGTCCATCGACTCTGAAGCCTTGGCCAATTGACGCACAAGGCATTGACGTTGTCTTTGGCATGCCCTCTTTGACAAAATTAGAGCGCCTTCATCAGCTATCTTCACGGCGGAGGAGGAGTCTGGATCCACAGCTTCGGCCTCCTTGGACGCCATAGGGACGTCGCGGGGCGTGGATGCAGCGGCGGCGAGGGGATCCTGGATCTTCGAGCCTGAAATCCCACGGGTGTTTCTGGAAGAGGAGGCCTTCCTGTGCCTGTTTGGAGTGGCGGATCTGAGGGAGGAGGAAGAGAGGTACTCTTCAAACTTTTGTTGATCGAATTCATATTCGATCTCTTCATTCACCCGGATCTTGAATGTCGGTTGCGTCACGACAGCCTCGGCAGCGAGGCTGTTGGCTCCTACTGTGGTTGCCAGTTTATTTTTGGAGAAAGTTGCCTTCATTTTTGAATTCATTATAATCTGGATTGCTTACAAAGAATTCAAAATATTCAATAAAAAAGAATAAAAAGATGAAAGATTACAACTTTTCGAAAATAACGCAAGATCCGTTCGTCGTTTCTTGCTTGCGTAGGTCTTTAGCTAGTGACAGGGATGTCGATATCCGTGGACTACCTGACAATCAGATCAGATCCAGAACTCCGTCGATTCTCGAGGGAATCTAGAAGCAGAAGCGCTTATCTCGGCAACGGCGAGATAATTGCTCTTCTTAGGATTATCGCAATGGGATAACCCTAAGGAACGGATGCGGATGATGCAGATCTGAAGAAACTCTCTCTTGTGTTGAAGAACTCGATCACTCTTTAGTCCGGCAGGGCTTTGCCAATTCTTCAAAATTCCAGATCAGAAAAAAATGAGGCTCTCAGGCTTGTATTTATAGGCACGGGGGAAAATTCAGGCTGGAGACACCCTTGGGTGTCTCAACTTGAGCCGAGACACCTTTGGGTGTCTCGGCCTTGGCCAAGACACCTTGGGGTGTCTCGTTTGGGCCGAGACACCTCGGGGTATCTCAACTCAGGCTGAGACGCCGCTTTTTGCATATTCGTCCGTTTCCGTCGTAACTTCTATGTCCGAACTCGGATTTGAGTGATTCAAAGTGCGTTGAAAAGCCGACGAGGAGTTCTATAAGCTCAAATGATTAGATCATCTATGGAATGAATGAGACACAAAGGGTATTTCGCCGTTTGTGAATGACACGAGGTTCCCGATTAGTTTGTGTCTTTGTTATTCTGAAATTCCGTAGTTCGTCGATTCACTTCAAGCATTCACCGACATCAATCAAGCTTATGTGAATTAGATAGTGATGTTCATCATCTTTTCTTAGCGCTGAGCTGTTCGTGGAGACCTACAGGCAATTTTCGATGCCTGCAGTATGCAAGCTAAAGAAGTCTCTTTACAGATTAAAGCAATCATCGTGACAATGGTACACGAGATTCGACAGCTTTATGATTGGCCGAGGGTACACAAGGAGCCCATATGACCCGTGTGTTTACATGCACAAGGTACAGAATGATGAGTATATCTATTTGCTGTTATATGTTGACGATATGCTTATAGCTTCCAGGAATACTTCAGCTATTAGAAAGTTGAAAAAAAGAACTATCATCCGAATTTGAGATGAAGGATCTTGGAGAAGCAAAGAAGATATTGGGTATGGAGATTGAGAAAGACAGGGAGAAGGGGAGGTTGAAGTTGACACAGAGGAGTTACTTGTAGAAGATGCTGAAGAAATTCAGTTATGATGGCAATGCCAAGGCGGTGAGTACTCCATTGGCTCCCCACTTTAAGCTATCAGCTAAGATGTTACCTGTTTTAGTTGAGGACCGGGAATACATGTCTAAAGTTTCATATGGCAATGATGTGGGTAGCTTGATGTATGCGATGGTGTGTACAAGGCCAGATTTGTCACAGACCATGAGCATGGTATCTAGGTACATGTACGACCCCGGGAAGGGTCATTGGGAGGCCATGAAGTGGATTCTACGATATATCAAAGGTACCGTGGATGTTGGTTTAGTATTTCAGAAGAATGAGAAGACATGACATGATTGTATTGGTTACGTAGATTCTGATTATGCGGGGGATCTGGACAAGTGTCGGTCTACTAGAGGATATGTGTTTACACTAGCAGGAGCACCGGTGTGTTGGAGATACACACTTTAGTCTATAGTGGCTCTCTCCACTACGGAGGTAGAGTATATGGCGTAAACTGAAGCTGTGAAGGAGGCTTTGTGGTTGTAGAGATTATTGGAGAATTACTTGGGGATTACACAGGAGACCCTTTGGGTATATTGTGATAGCATGTCAGCTATCTATTTGGCGAAGAACTAGGTTTATCATGCGCGTACGAAGCACATCGATGTCAGATTCCACTTTGTTCGTGATGTTTTGGATGATGGAGACGTCATATTGGAGATGTCAGATTCCACTTTGTTCGTGATGTTTTGGATGATGGAGACGTCATATTGGAGAAGGTCCACACGAAGGACAACCCTGCAGATATGTTGACCAAAGTTGTTTCAGGTGTTAAGTTTGGTCATTGTTTGGAACTTTTGAACATTCTTCGATGTTGAGGCCTTTCGAGGCTAATGGATAAACTACGGGCGGCTTGATTCCTTGGGCAAGAGGATACGTAGGCAGTCTTTATGATGCAGCCGGTTTGGATTAGTTAATTTTGATAGGGGTGAGATTGTTTGGACTCTCGTTCGGGTTCCCGACTTGTTGTCGAATGAGTGGGACATTTGGATGCTTTGGTGTCGGCTCAGTTTTGGAAGAAACTTCACCGAGGTGAAGAATTGTGAGTTGCGTGTGATTTTAGGCATGTGAGTTTAGGCAGCCCACCCAATCAATGCGGCCCACCCAAAACAATCACAACATATATATACGTGAGTTAGGTTAAAGATGAAAGTGGGGTTGATTCGTGTGCAGTAACTTCAAACGGTTTCTGCGTCTGATTAGATTTTTTTAAAGCAGAGCTGCGGCTGTTCGTGTGCAAGGAGTGGAGAAAAATTGGCTGTGTTGTTTTTCTTCGGCTGTGCGTGCAAGGCAAAGGTGGCTGTGAATCAGAGGCTCCTTTTTGGCTCTTTTTGTAGAGAGTATTTGTGTGAGGGGTCTGAGAGTTTGTGTGAGGGTTTAGATTGTGTGATTGTAAACCCTAGTTTTATTCTCTCCCTCTAATAGTGGATCTCCCCCCTCCTTGCCCCGTGGACGTAGGCAATTTGCCGAACCACGTTAAATTTGTGTTCTTATCGTGATTTGTAATAGCTTGTAGGATCCCTCGACAGGTCAGTCCTAGAACTGATGAGAGGAAGAGCCGATATCTCACTTTGTTGAGATATCCGCTTCAGATTCTTGTTTCCTTGGTGAGACAGGAATTCTTTCGATTTAATCTCTTGTTGTGCACCTTGCGCACCGGAGGTGCTGCCGAAATTTCCGCTACACACAACAACCTCTTCTAAATTATTATACTGATTCTAAATTATCTTAAAATGTATAAACCCTTCTGATAGTATGTGTACATACTTCTATGTGATATCTGACTTTATGCGTTAACATTTGATGCTTTACTTTTTCAATGCTTACTCAATAATATATTTCACTGCTATTATTAATTTTATTTCTTTTAAATAACCAACATGACCTGATTCTTAATATTACATACCATATTAGTTTTATGCATTTCAAATAAGTAATAAGCTTATTTTGGTAATTTTAGTGTGTAAATGGCCATGTTATATATTTTCTTAGAACATTCTAATAAGATTTAAAATTATTGTAGTATATCCCGCAAATGTTTTATTATTTCAATTTGCTATTAAAATAGTTTTTGATATCATACTCTAAAAAATTATTGTTTGATCAATGTAGTTGTCTACACTATCGAGTTTCAGAAGCATGGCTGCCTCATGCTCACATATTGTTGTTTTTGCATCCTAAGGACAAGTTTCCTAGTGGTGGGGAAATTGACAAAATTATTTCTGCTAAGATAACTGAACAAGAGAAGGATCCAAAGTTGTATGAAGTTGTGAAGAACTTCATGATACATGGTCCATGTGGTGTATCTAACATATATTCCACATGTATGGAGGATTAAGATGTTCAAAACACTTTCCTAAAAAGTTCACTGATAGAAGTTAAAACTGTAGAGAGGAGTGGAGTTCTTCTAGATTATAGATTTGCAGTTCCATACAACCCAAAGCTTCTCATGAAATATCAAGCTCACATAAATGTAGAATGGTGCAATCAGTCCAGATCAACAAAGTGTTTATTTAAATATATATAAATAAAGGCCACGATCGAGTTACTGCTACTTTCTATCAAAGGCCTGTAAATGATGAAATGAATAAGAATATAGATGAAATAATAATGTACTGTGATTGTAAGTACTTATCTCCATGCGTGGCAATTTGGAGGATATTTGGGTTTGATATTCATTATAGGGACCCTCCTGTTAAAAGCCTGAGTTTTCATCTTCCAAATGAGCAAACTATAATGTTTGGTGATGATGATCCGATTAATTTTGTTTTAAATAGGCTTGGGATTCATCGGTCAATATTCTTGGCTTATATGCATGTAGGCTAACAAAATGTATGAAGAAGCCATACATTTGACATATTCTGAGCTTCCAACAAAGCTCGTAGTAACAGCAATTTAGAGAAAGAACTCCAAGAAAGCGTGGGTTTTCTATTGGAAGAATTTTTGATGTGCCTGCCGGTAGTGGGGAGATGTATTACTTGAAAATTTTGTTGAACAAAGTCAAAGGTCCAACATGCTATAAAGATATTCAAACTATTAATGGCATTTTGTATCCTTCAAAGATGCCTGCTATGCATTAGGATTGCTCAATGATGGCAATGCATTGATGGTATTTTTGAAGCAAGTTTTTGGGGTTCTGGGTATTATTTGAGGAATATATTTGCAACTTTTATTATTGTCAAATAGCTTATTTAGACCAGAATTTCTTTGGGAGAAGACCTGGAATTTTCTAGCAAATGATATTATTCACAAACATAGGAATTTACTTCAATACAATGGTAACCTACTATATTATTGTCTTTTTTTATTCAAATATACTAATTTTACAAATATTTAAAGTGATCATCTTGACTATATGATAATATTTCAATCATTTTCTTTGTCTTCTTAATTCCTGATTTTGTACATTTTATTTAAAAATAAGTGAAGTTATTATTCGCTGTTTCACCAAATTTTCTGTTGGATATAACAATTTACTCTTTGCATTGTTCGCCTCCACTTAGATTTCTCCTTTCTCCATCTCTTTAGAGAGAGAGAGAGAAATAGGTATGCTTGGTACCAAGCACACGTTTTTGTGCTTGGTAGTGAGGTGGTATATTTCCCTCCACTCATTAAAATCGAAGACCATATTCACATGGGTTAGGAAGTGGTTGAGAATTGGAATGAGTGGATGGGAATATGACACCACACTACCAAGTACAAAATTTGTGCTTGGTACCAAGTATATTCATTTTTCTCATATATATATATATATATATATATAGAGAGAGAGAGAAATATGGGTATGTTTTGTACCAAACACAAATATTATGCTTGGTAGTGAGGTGACACAAATATATATATACCTAAGGAGGTTCCTTAGAGTGAATCTGAGGATGCACAATCTCAGCCGTCCATTCAACCAATCTTAGGAGACTCCTTACAGTTAATCTAAGGATGCACAATGTCAGCCGTCCATTCAAACAATCTTAAACAAATCTCAGCCCTTCATTCAAAAACCCATCCCTCTCCCCAAATCGTCACCCCTTCTTCTCATTTCAGATCAAATCTC
>NC_033803.1:41830561-41873410 GCF_001876935.1 Asparagus officinalis
CTATCGCTCCTCGCCTCACCCATTCTTCTCATTTCAGACCAATTCTCAGCCCCCTCCCTCCTCTCCTCCGCCCGACCTTGCCGTCGGCCCTTGCTGCCCGCCTCGCCCACTTCGCCTAACCTCACCCACCCTCTTTGATGCCCTATTCGCCTGACCTCACTCGCCTCACTCGACCCTCTCGCCTCACTACGTGATAGCCTCGAGCTCCCCTGAACCATGTCGCCTCGCACTCTCCTCAACTCCTTGACGCTGCAGCAGAGCCCTCAGGTCTCCACAAAGTTCCGTCGACCTTCACTCCTCCTCCAACCTCGACCATAATTACTATAGTCGTAGCTTCCAAGTCATGGCTTCGAACAAATTGAAGGGGTCGACATCCGCAATTTCTTCAAAATCAAAATGTTTCTCCTCTAAATGCAAGAATCATCCATCTTCGTAAGTAAATTTTGTGTTTATAAGTTGTTCATCCTTATATCCAAACTTATTGGTAACACAATTGAGAATATTCAAAACTGAAAGATATTAGTTTTGGTGACTTGAATTCTTGAGGATTGATGAAGAAGTTTTTTATTATTTTGCTTTTAGGAATTTTTTAAATATCTTTTTTAGCTAGAAACTGTTGGTTAAGCTACTCTTAATTTGTGCTTAATGATGTCTATATGCATGTTTACTTCCTACTAATTTGCACTTTTAACTTTCCTAATGTAAGATTTATGGTAATTTTTGTCATGTTGAGTATTTATTTTAGGTATAATGTTAGTATTTATATGCATGTTTTTCGGCATGTAATATATCCTTACCTATTCTTAATTTGCCCAAGTATTTTTAATTTTTAACCTTCTGAATTATAATTCTCTTGTTGGGCTGTGATAACACAATTGAGAATTTCGTTCAATCTTTGTTATTTTTGAGATTTAATTGATAAGCGTATAGTATTAGATGAAAAGCATATGAAAACCCTTGAGAAGATACCTTTGCACAACTTCCTCTGGATACCCACATCCTTGAGCAATGAGCAAATAGCAATTGATTGCTTGATTCAAAATTATAATCCTTATAAATGCTCATTTATGATTGGGAATAAAGATTGTTTGTTTGGTATAGAGGATGTTCACCAAATTACCAGTTTGCCAAAGGAGGGAATTCTAATAGAAATGAGTAGAATAGCAGCTAATACAATCTACACCCAAATTGTAAAGAATTATAAGACATCCAAGGAGAAGAAGGATAGTAGGAGTAAAGGAAAGAATAAAGTCGATGAGGAAAAGAAGGTGGTGATTTCGGGGAAACGCGATAGATTGGCTGAGCTGATTGTAGATATGGCTAATAAAGACCCTATAACTTCTGTAAAACTTATTGTGACTTTCATTATCAACTTCATATTATGCCTGTGGACATGTAGGATATGTCCCTTGTGGGCGTTTAGATATGCAGAGTAGTTGTCCACTTTGAAGAAATATAATTGGTGTCATGTAGTGTTTACTTTTCTTTGCAAAGAGATGAATAAGGGAAAGAAGTCTATTAGTATGAGGGGATTAGGGGAGTGTTCATATGCTGATTACATAGTGGTTTTTCTTCCGTATTACTGGTGAGTTACATGAGAATTACTTTGTATAACTTTTCTTTTTGACAGTGATTATTTTTATGCACATGCTAATGTATAGTTTTTTTGTAGGTTTGGTTTTATGAATTAGTGGAGGAATTAGTGCGTACTTCAGATATTGAAGGGCTACCACCGATCTTTTGTGTTAAGAATACCGTAAAGTGGAGGAGGACTACCATGAACAAATTATACAGAGATCCGAAGTTTATTACGGATGTTGGTCAAGAGAATACTCCTCTTATTCATGGGGCATCGCCAGAAGTATTTGTATATATCTTTGCTCTAATGGTTAATTATTTTTATGTTCCTTTCTTTTTTTAGTATCATTATCTACAACTATAGTTGAGTACTAATACTTGTATATTTTTTGTGTTATAGAATCAAAGAAAGCTGAATTGATTGCATTAATTACGAAGAAGACATATGAGTTGAATGAGCTTACTACTAAATTACGAAAATTAGAAGAGCGTGGTGCTAGAAGCATAAATAAAAACAAGGAGAAAGAGGATAAGAGAAATGAAAATGAAGAAAATAAAAGAAAAGAGGATATGGAAGCTGATGAGAATGTGGAAGAGAAAGAGGGAGAGGATAATGAAAACTACGTTGAGGAAAATATTAAAAAAGAAAATGAGGAAGCCGAAATTGATGATGACTTTATGATGAGGCCAAGAGAAATAAAAATTTAGAAGATGCCCAGTGAGTTTGTATTTTTCTATTCTCTTTAAATTTTACTTTTTTCTTACTTTTCGTACAATACTTGAGTATATCTTTGTTAATTATATGCATTTCAACTCTATAGAGATGTTTCTCAAAAAGAGGAAGGTGGCAATGATAATAAGAGGGAAACCTCATCCATCAAACAGACTATCAGAAAGAGGAAGAGGAAGGATGGACCCTCAATTACTTTACCTTATTTGCATCTAGATCAACCCAATGAAGGCACAAAGAAGAAACGCATCATCCAGATCTTGGATAGTCCTGATGTGACGCTCCAGTTCACATATGGCTGCAATCCAAGGTGAAACTCAGATTGTCAAACCTGCAAAACACCATCACCATGCTACGACATATTTCACCATCACAGTCATTATCTCTCTAGCAGAATCAACAAATAGGTAAAGGTACAAAACATTAAAATAATGAAAATAGTACAACAACAGAATATGCACAGAAAAAGCATGAGAATAATCAACAAATGGAGAACTTTTGATTGGACGGTCTGAATGGTGAAGGATAGCAGGCAATTTCTATGCTGCTATCTTGCTCCCCCGCCTAGTTTTTTTAGTTCTTGATGACTAAGAAGAAGAAAAATAGTGGAAAAAATATTGAAGATCGGATTGAGAGCATCTAAATTGAATTTGACATCTTCATAGGATCATACTGAAGCTTGTAGTGAAGAAGATGATGAAGTTTTCATTGACATGGGATCAACTGGTCCAAAGGGAGGAAAGAGGTCTAGATCTATGGCGAAAATTCTGAGTTCTACTATGCCTGTGTAAGATCGTGTGTGTGAAGATCGAGTATTAGGAGGTCAGATTGATCATGTATCAGTAGGTCAGATTGATCGAGTATCAGATAGTCATCATCCTTCTCCTGGTTCTACTAGATCTACAAGGGTTTCTTAGGCAGATGAGATGGATTATAGTAAAGATTCTATCAGTTCTTCTTTAAATCTCGAGTTGAAATCGATAAAGGATTAAGGGAAAAGTTCAAATCTGGTTAATGAGAAAGTTACTGTTACATTGAAAAGTTACTGTTACATTGAATGATGAAAAGAGAAAGTTATTGTTACATTGAATGATAAAGAATCCAGTGTCTCCTCTAGATTAAAATCTAATGAGGATAATGAAATGCCTCCATTAAATTCAATAAAAAATAATGAAGCAGGGGAAAAAAATTGGAAAAGCTGGGTTAGCCTATTCGCTGACAATAGAAAACTTGGAAGTGGAATGAATTTGAACTATGTGCCTATTGAAAGCAATGACATAGTAACCTTTGATGATGAGCAATGGAATGAGCATATCACAATTTACCTATCTTCTTTAATTGGACAAGTTTTGGGGCTGAATGTCAAATTCAAGGCCATAGAGATTTATATACAAAAAGTCTGGAAACACTTGTTGCCGGAAGTTTGCCTGCTAAAACACAGTGGTTTTCTGTTTAAATTCAAAGGAAAAGATGATATGAATGAGATTTTGTGTAAAGGACCATGGTTCTTTGGTTCAAGACCTCTCCTACTGAAGCCTTGGTCTAATGGAGATGAAATTGACAAAATTAAAGACTGTGTATCTCCAATGTGGATACAGCTTCCAGCTTTGAGGCTAAACCTGTGGAATGCTAAAAGCATTAGTAAAATTGTTAGTGCTATACGGTGTCTTATAGCTACTGACAGGTTAACAACAAATAGGCAGCGCTTGGCATATGCAAGAGTACTTGTAGAAATTTAGATGCCTTCCCCTCTTCCAGATCAAGTCATCATTCAAGGGCCAAAGGGGAAACAATTTATACATAAAGTGATATATGAATTAAAGCCTAGATGGTGTAACTTGTGCAAGCTAGTAGGGCATGACACACATTCTTGCAGGAGACAAGTGCAAACACAAAGATGGATTCCTAAGCAAAATCCTATGCGTGGAAATATAGAGAAAGAGAGGGTTAATGTTATACCTAATTCTCATATACAGAAGCACAAAATGAAGGAATTATACTCTAATATGAATGTTAATAGGCAGGAAAATTAGATTAATGATGTCCAAAAGCAATCAATAGTGGGTGAAAAGGTGACTGAAGATTTGCAAGCAATAACATCTGGTTAGCGGGCAGTGCATAAGTCTGTGCATGTTGTTGTGCATGACAAACAAGCTAATAATGAAAATATTCACAGATCCGGAGGTGCTACTCAAGCAGCTAGATATGAAGGGTATACTCATCACTTGAATCAGGTCAATGAAGTCCAAAAGCAGACAATAGTATCCAAAAGCAGACAATAATGGGTGATAATATGATTGAAGATTTGCAAGCTTCTGTAACATTTTCTGGTCAACAGATACACAAGTCTGTGCATGTTGTTGTGCAGGACAAACAAGCTAGTACTGGAAATGTTCACAGTTCTAGATGTGCTACTCTGGTAAATAGCTCAAGGATACATGTTCAAAAAAGCAAACACATCAAGTCCACTATCCCTATCAATTCATTTTCATACTTAGATATATTGGATATTGATCCCTCTACATTGGATAGAGGGGGGTGGGCTTTGATGAATATATTAGTCTGGAATGTTAGAGGATTAAATAAATCCTCTAAGCAGCATTTAGTAAGGCTATTCTTATCGCAGTATCATCTCTCTTACATTTCCTTGCTTGAAACAAAGATTAAAGAAAGCATATTGAAGGATGTAGCTAAGAAAATTATAAAAAACTAGAACTGGCTATCTAATGTCAGCAATCATAGAAAAGCTAGGATTTTGATTATGTGGGATCCAAATATTCTTGGCATTCAAATTATTAGGAAATCTGATCAAAGCATCACATGCGAAGTACAATCCTTGGATGGGAGATTGAATTGTGTTTTTACTTCAATATATGGTCTAAACTAGATACAAGCAAGAAAGGGTTTATGGCTGGAACTGAAGATGCTACAACATTTCACAGGAAATGAACCTTGGCTTTTATGTGGTGATTTTAATACTATTATCAGTAATGAGGAAAAGCTAAGTGGATCAATTCTTTCTGAAGCTGAAATAAAGGATTTTAGAAATTTTATTGAAGATTGCAACTTAAATCATTTAAAAACAAATGGTTGTTTTTATACTTGGAATAACAAACAAGATCAAGACTCAAGAGTGTGGAGTAGATTGGACAGGGCTCTGGTGAATGATGCTTGGATTCAATTGTACACATCTAGTCAGGTTGAATTCTTACTTCCTAACTTGTCTGATCATTCTCCTGCATTGGTATCTTTATGTGATGAGTGTCCAAGAAGGAAGAAACCTTTCAAATTCTTTAATATGTAGACAAAGCTTGAAAGCTTCCTTCCATCTGTTACTACAATTTGGCAAACAAAGATAGAAGGGTAGAAAATGTACTCAATTTGTAAGAAGCTTAAGCAACTAAGAGGAGCTCTTAAAGACATTAACAAGAAGCATTATTATAATATCAGTGAGCAAGTTCAAAGAGCTAAGTTTGCACTTGAAGAAGCTCAAAGAAACCTTCAGATCAGTCCTCTCAATCCAGAATTCATCAAGCTTCGGGATTGTGAACTTTCTTTTTTTCAGCAAAAAGCTAGGATTAAATGGATTGTTCAAGGGGATAGGTGCACTAATTTTTTCCATTCAAGGATAAAATCAAATAGACATCATAATAAAGTGTTGGTGCTCTATAATAACTTGGGACAAAGATTATCTGATCAAGAAGAGATTGCCAATGAACTGGTGTCCTTTTATAGAGGCTTGTTGTGGGAAACCACAGTCACTCTTTCATCTGACATCCAAGTTATTCAAGTTGGGCCATGCTTAACTGAATCACAAGCAAATTTTCTGTCCAGACCAGTTTCGAAAGAAAAATTAAAAGTGCTATCTTATCTATAGATGATAATAAGGCTCCAGGCTCGGATGGATATAGGGTAGCATTCTACAAATCAGCTTGGCCTGTGGTTAGGGAGGAGGTATCATCACCTATTCTGGACTTCTTCAAGGATGGAAAAATGTTAGGAATGGTCAACTCTACTTCCATCACCCTAATACCGAAGGTACAATGTCCTAAATCACCCTCATATTTCAAACCTATATCTTACTGCAACTGCCTTTATAAATTCATTTCCAAGGTTTTAGCAAATAGAATAAAACCAATAATTGGGTACATTGTGAATGAGGCCCAAAGTGCATTTGTCAAGGGGAGACAAATTACCAGTAACATTTCCTTGGCTCATGAGCTAGCTAAAAATTATACCAGGAAGAACATCTCACCAAGAATCTTGATGAATATTGACATTAGGAAAGCTTTTGATACAATCAACTAGAACTTTTTGAAAGAATGCTTCAAGTCTGGGGTTTCCTAAAGTAATGATTAACTGGATAATGACTTGCATATATTCTCCTAAGTACTTAATTTCTCTCAATGGTTCACTTCATGGTTATTTTGAAGGAAAAAGAGGGTTATGACAGGGAGATCCCCTATCTCCATACCTATTCATTTTGGGTATGGAATACTTATCAAGGAAATTAGATCAAATAAAAGGTGACAAACTTTTCAGATATCATCCAAAGTGTAATAAGCTCAAAATTTCACATCTTATTTTTTACAGATGATCTGCTTCTTTTTGCCAAAGGGGACTTGTATTCAGTTCAAAAACTATCTCAATGCATAAAAGAGTTTAGTGAAACCACTGCTTTGGAAGCAAATCAGGATAAATGTTCTGTATACTATGGTGGGGTGAATAATTCTGTCAAAGGGGCTATACACAGTTTCCTGGGCTTTACTGAAGGCACGATTCCTTTCAAATATCTAGGGGTACCACTGATATGTAAAAGACTTACAAGTGAGGATTGCAATCCACTTATTGACAAAATATCAAACCAGTTTCAAAAGTGGTTAAAACATAATAACCTATCCTATGAAGGGAGACTTCAAGTAATTAATAGTGTGAAGACGAACAACTATTGAGAGGCAAAGGCTTCAAACAGAATGCAAAGAGGATGGTGATATCGGCAACCATATATAGTGTTTGGAGGGAAAGGAATATTCGATTCTTTCAGCAGAAGGTAAGAAGCACAACTCAATTGGTTAGAGATATCAAAATTGATATCTTAACCATTTACATGAACAATCCTATTTTATCTGAGACTAGAGATTGGATTTTTGCATTGTAAAAGTTAGATAAAATTATTGTTAGAAGTTTTTTGTTAGATTTCTCATCGTAGAGATCTTGATGTACATAACTTTCTCAATTTGGTAAATGAATAAAACTACTTCATTGACCAAAAAAATCAACAAATGAGCCCAACTGAAATAGAATAAGAATATCTCTGAACTATAATAATGTACCATGTCTTAAAATAAAGAGTCAAACCCAACTGAAATAGAATAAGAATATCTCTGAACTATAATAATGTACCATGTCTTAAAATAAAGAGTCAAAGAAATCTCACTAAGGCACACTAATGTACCATGTCTTAAAATAAAGAGTCAAAGAAATCTCACTAAGGCACACTGCCTCTACAAAATAAAATACAATCTCTAGAGTCTGAAGATGAACAACTATTGTGGAGCTCTATAAATAACTACTAATAAAATAAATAAGATGGATGTTAATATGCGACTCCATCAACCCGTGACACTCCGTACGCTTGACTTGTCTCCTAAAATGAGGGGAAATAACGAGCGTCAAGTGCTAAGCGAGATCATCTCTACCACCCCCAAGGGGAAGTGGTAGTAGTATATAAGAAAATATTGGTTAGTATATATAAGTATAAAGTCATCAACACTACACTAAAAAGAAATTAGTATTTAGAGATTCATAACACGAGAATGGGTACGTTGAACGAAATAATCCAAACAAGGAAACCCTCATGTATATACCTCATATCCTAAATTATGAATCACTAAATATCAATCTCAACTAAGAATAAAAATTTAAGTGAAATTAGTAATTAGAAATCCAAAACTCGAGACTGGTACGTCGAGCGAAATAATCCAAATAAAGAAACCTTCATGTATATACCGTATATCTCGAGCTATGAATCAATAACTACTAACTTCAAACCTATATATGAACAATCATCACAAACAGAAGTATTACAGTTTCTACCCTCAATCATAATAAAATAATTTGTCACAATCTCTGACTACCCTCAGGTAGCTGGCACCATCATAAGGAAATATTATCTAGCTCAAACATTATAAAATACCATGTCATGTATGTCATATATCCAATGTACACCCTACTCATAGGTAAACTACATAGAATCATACTATAACTGTATATACGTATGCATCTCTTTTTGTAATAGCAATACTCTTATAAGGTTCTTACTCAATCGCTCTGCGGCAATAGGTTTTATCTCTCTAGCGGTACTCCTTTAAGCATGATGAGATTCCAACCATCTTCAAGTACCTCCTGAACAACAACAAAATCAAACTGCCACCAATTAAAAATCAGGAGGAAACTAACAAGAATTTGGACCGAAAATATTGTGCATACCCTAGGAGAGTTCTTCATCCTACCAAGGCTTACTTCGTTCTCAAAAATAGAATCCAAGCCTTGATTGATGCCGGCATCGTAACGACGAAACAAGCCAAATGAGAACGGCGAAAACACCAAAGAGTATAAGAGTATAAATTGCTTCTCCCTTTCCTCCGACGGGTATACGAGGTTAAATTGCTTTCTTTATTTCCAACAATGGGAAATTCCTAGAGAATATTACACATAATATTCTTAAGGATAACCCGACAACATGGTCAAATACAATTGGATTCAAGTTCACCAAAGAGCTAGGGGTGGAATACCTCAATACATTTCAATGGGAAGTTCCTGAAGTATACTACACAAGGTATTCTTAAGGATAACCCAAAACTAATTGATTCTTAATCATGATAAAAATGATTAAGAACCTCCCATTGTGGATATTTAATCATTTCTTAGATGATTAAAACCCTCCCACTGTGACTCCTAGAGCACTCTTTCATCGAGACGAGATTCAATGACTTTATCAAGTCAATTTTTCCTTGCGAAACCACCACTGCGTAATTGTGAAGTGCTTGATGATTCACAGTCCTCCATCATAAAATCCCTCACTAATCAAATAAATTGACGGTGGGTCCATAAAATTTTTCATGATTACATCCACTCAAACTCTCGATGTATCTGTGCACTCAACACTTTCATTGTTAGAATCTAGACATAGTATTGGAAATTTCAAACCCCCTCATGTTAAAGTCCTTGTAACTTAACACCAGAAACTCCCACTGTATTGACATAGTAATATGTATAAATTAGCACTCTCACTGTTATTTGTACCACCCCACTCTCACTCGGTCAAACCTTTAAATAGTTAGGGTCAAAGCTAAAATCCCCTCTCGATTCCTTCCATGAACGAGAGGTCTACTTTTAAATTGAACGATCAAATCTTTAAACAGTTAGGGTCATCTCAAACTCCCACTTGGTAAAACCTTTAAATAGTTAGGACCAAAGCTAAAATCCCCTCTCAATTCCTTTTATGAATGAGAGGTCTACTCTAATTGAACAATCAAACCTTTAAATAGTTAGGATTATCTTAATTCCCATTTGGTCAAACCTTTAAACAGTTAGGACCAAAACTAGAATTTTTTTTTCGATAAATGAGAGTCTTCCACCCACATCAGGTGATCAAACCTTTAAACAATTAGGGTCTTCTCAAACTTCCACGTGGTAAATCGTTTAAATAGTTAGGGCCAAAGCCAAAATCGGCTCTCGATTCCTTCCATGAACGAGAGGTCCACTTTCAAATTGAACGATTAAACCTTTAAACAGTTATGGTCATCTCAAATGCCTATTTAGTCAAACCTTTAAACAGTTAGGGTCAAAGCCAAAATTCTCTCTCGATTCTTTTTATGAACGAGAGGTCCACTTTTAAATTGAACGATCAAACCTTTAAACAGTTAGGGTCATCTCAAACTCTCATTTGGTCAAACCTTTAAACATTTAGGGCCAAAGTCAAAAATCCCCTCTCGATTCCTTCCATGAACGAGAGGTCCATTTTTAAATTAAATGATCAAACCTTTAAACAGTTAGGGTCATCTCAAACTCTCACTTGGTCAAACTTTTAAATAGTTAGGACCAAGCCAAAATCCCCTATCGATTCCTTCCATGAACGAGAGATCTACTTTCAAAACCAAGATCCCCTTTCAATAAACAAAAGGCCTCCACCTAATTTGAACGATCAAGCCTATAAAAGGAAGAATCATCTCAACTCGCACTTGGTCAAACCTTCCTACAGTTAGGGTCAAAGCAGAAATCCCCTCTTAATTCCTTCCATGAATGAGAGGTCCATTTTCAGAACCGGAATTCTCTTTCGATAAACCAAAGGCTTCCATTCATTCCTCTTCAGTCAAACATCTACTGCTTTAGGCTGAAGTTGGAATTTTATCTCGATAAATGAGAAATTCATCTTCAAAATAGGTAACCAATACTATAAAAGTTAGAGTTATTCGGATCTTTTTAATTCTCGGAGTGGAGATCCCACTCTTAGTTTCACATTTCAGGATTCTCGAAGTGGAGATCCCACTTTGAGTTTCTCTTATAGCAGGAGTTAGAATATAAAATTCTTCTTCTTCTGTATTGGATTCGTCTTTGCTCTAAGAGAAGATATGTAGGAGATATAATATAAAATTCTTTCTCTCCAACATTAGTTTCATGTCTGCCCTAAGAAAAGACATAATTTTACAACATCAAAATCCATTCTTCCTATGCATGGGGGACATTATCTCGACCCCTTATTAGAGATAAGTCTGTGTTTAACACACGTTACCCAGTGGTACATTCCCGTAAAAATGATAAAGCCTACGTATTCAATATCATAGCCAGTGATATTTATTAAGCTAATAATTTCTAAAACCATGCCTTTTTATGCATGGGGGGCATTATCTTGATCCCTTATTAAAGATAAGTCTGTGTCTAACACACGCTGTCGGGTGGTACGCTCCCATAAAAATGACAAAGCCTACATATTCAATATCGTAATCAGTGATTATTATTAAGTTAATAATCTCTGAATCCATACCTTTTATGTACGGGGGATGTTATCTCAATTCCTTATCAGAGATAAGCCTACATCTAACATATGTAGCCTACATATTCAACATGGTAGCATAAAATCTAAAAGATTTTATTCTTTTAGTACAACGTTACATGTAGAATGGATCTAGACCATCTATATGCTATCCTGACTCAAACGGTAGTCGGTAAAGGCTCATTAAATCCGTTAATGGCTGAGAGTTTGCCAAAAATCCTATTATGCTTGTGACGACGGATTCGCTCTTTTAAACTCATGTAAACTCCACCTTCAAATTAGTTTTTATGGAGTCTGCAGTGGTAGTCAAATCCTTGGTAATCTCCTCCTTCATAACGCTACCGAATTGACATAATGAGTTATGGAAGGCTATTCTGATTTAATATTCATTGACGCACCAGCTTCAGCAGTTGGTCTCGTGACCTGAGCACCCACGGTAACATCAAGTCCAGCCGAATTCTCCACAATCAGTGGATCTAAAGATTTGATTTTAGAAGGTTCCTTGAACGTATTTTAGAGGATGACGACTTCAGACGTGTGGTAACCTCAAAGATAGTAGCTGTATCAGCATCTACGGCTGGTCCTACAATCAAAACCCACACGAAGGATCCCGTCGGCATACGCCCGATATGTTTTCCAGCCCATCTTTGATACACTTATAGCTTGCCTTCGATGTACACAATGCACACAAAGGTGCACCAAAGGTGATTATCTTCCAAAATTACCCATTGGGAATCCCACACATGGAGTTCAACCGCAATTCGGATGCAAATTCCTAACAAAGATGGTCAGTTCAACATCAACTCAACAATAAGAGCTAGTTCAAGTATTAACACACTAGCTTCGGTTTAAGATTTTGACAATGGTCTGATAATAAATGCAGCACCGAAAGAACTTCAGACTATTCGACAAAAGACTGAATAGACTAAAAGCTAAAGAAGTCAAGAATTGAAGCTATTTACAGGTCCATCTATGCGATCTTTTCAACAAAATACTAAAGAGATTGAAGGATAGACCTATTATATCTAAAGTATTCTAAGCTCTTCTATAAAAGAACGAGACTGAAATACTTTAGAGGGTATCTGTAGGCGCCAAAAATTAACTATAGGTTCCCGCATGTAGCTCGAGGTAGAGAAAAAACGATGAACATTATTATCTAAGTTAAGGAGGATCACTTGATGTTGTAGGGAAGCTAACAAGTGCATGAAGCAAATCAGCGAAGCATACGAGTCAATGGAACGACAAAATAATGATGAAACGACTTAATCGGGAGCTGTGTTTTGCCCACAAAGGATGAAGTACCACGAGTGTTTTTCCCACACCATATGTGTTTCGCCTATGGGAGGTTATATATAACTTCTCTAAATTTCCAACACATCTTGAATCACCTCATTCTGAGGTCAGACGAGAGAGTTAGAGGCAAAATACCAAAGGTAGTACAAATTGTCTCGTAGGTGCGAGACACCCTGACAGTCTCACGCAAGAACTAAAATTTTTACCATTATTCACATCAAACCTAAAAAGATCAAAAGACAAAAGTTGTAGGTATCATCTCTATCTTTCTAACGCATCTTGAATCACCTCATTCTGAGGTCGGACAAGAGAGTTAGAGGCCAAATACCGAAGACAATGGATTTCTAAAGCATACAGTTTCCGAGATAGTGAACACTATCTCAGAAACTAAAAGACAATATACTATTTTTGAGACATGAAAACTGTCTCAAAACTAGAGATAGTGTAACATCATTTTTGATAGTTTTCTTGAGTTTCGTATGGTCCACATGGCTTCATAATTGCTAGAGATCGTGTGTGAATGTGGGAGGACCGTTACAAACAGAGAATTTACCCATAACTGCAGAAATCATGGTATTTAAAGGTGGGATTTTGACTATAAAACAGGAGGGAGTAGTCCCTTCTTTTGAGATACTGGACACTATCTAGAGGCTATAAATACCTCCCTAACACCCATATGCATGGGAGGAAGCAGATTCTAGGCAGAGACTTGAGCTTTTGGTGAATTTTGAGCAAGAGAGAGAGTCTTCATTGTTTTCAAGCACTTCCAAGAGCCTTCGATGTTTCCTCAAGATCTAAGCTTTGACTTGATCTTGAGAAGAGTGTTTTATCTTACTTTGCTCAGATATTCACTTATGTCCTTGTTTCTAAAACGAAACATTAACCTTAAGCCTTCTTCACGATTCAACTTGGATCTGTGATTCGATCGTCCATGGGCTAACACACCCCCAGTACAGGAAAATATCCCACGCAAACAATGAGTGATAAACATCCTATGTGTGTGTTTCTAGGAGGTTATTTATTTGTAATAAGAGGTCTTATAAAAATGCTTGTTTCTTTGAATTCATTATATTCGATAAACGATTTGTAATGAGTTCAGCAAATAAAATAATTTCCAACGCAAACATAAGCCAAATTGAAATTTTCATTAATGTACCACTCACCCTCACTAGGTACATTATTTTTCTTGAGCTCATTCTAGCTCATTACATTCAGATCTAACTCCCACAGACACTCTTCCTCGGGCTCGGGCTTAGTGTCTGCTTCATTGCTGCTATCAGGATCAATCTTTAGTTTTTCTGGTTCTTAGGAGTTTAGATAGAAGACTGAGTTAGTGTGGTAATTCTCCACACCCTTGAATGGTTTCTTTTTGGCTATCAAGGTTCTGACTTCTCCCACATCATCGACGTATTTCATTAATTGATGAAGGGTAGACGGGATAATACGATTTGTATGAATCCAAGGTCGTCCCAACAATAGATTGTAGGATGTGTCCGCATTTATGATATAGTAGGTCACTTCTGACTTGAGATCTCTAATTTGTCATTTGAGTTTGATTTTACCCAAGGGTCGTATGTTGTTGGCATTGAAGCCAAAGATAATAGTATGGGTAGAGCTCAACCAATACAGGGGAATTCCTAAGACTTGTATGATCCTGTACGGCATGATGCTGAGTGTGGAGCCGGGGTCAACCTGGACATGACTAATCTTAGAAGACCCAATGTAACCTATATAGTATAAAGTCCTATCATGCTTGTGTTTAATTTGCATGTCTTCTTATGTGAATGATATGTATAGCAAACCTTTTGCAGCTTGCAAGCATTGTGCACAAGAAGGTCTTTCTGTAGATTCTAGGACTACAAGAACTTATGTGATGAAGCTCTCTGTATTTGTTAAAGCTTCAATTAGAGCTCTTGTCGTGGACTTGAACAGCCTCAAGAGCTCATAAAGAGTGATCCTGGCAGGAATGTTGGCCAGCTACGCCATGACATTGAAACGGAAGGGAGTGCTTGACCCTTCAGCTTCTTGTTGAAGAAGGTTCTTATTGTAGCGGACTTCCTTCTACTTCCCTTTACCAGGTGATTTCTTAGGAGTGATACCCTTGGCCTCTTCATCCTGTTTTTCTGCTCCTTGGATGGCCTGATCATACCTTTTCAGGTATGTCTTTCCTGACTTGGTGCCTGCCCTAGGATTTCCTTCTTGCTCGACTGCAAGAGCAGTCCTCTCTTCTTCTAAGTCAGTGAGAGGGATTAGATATGCATCATCTTCATTCAGAGAGGGGCTAATCATATTAGTTGATTTATCCTTTATCTCTTCTTCTTTCCTGATGCACTTGTCCACTCCTGGTCATCAAGCAAATCAGGATGGACCCATATTATCTCTCCTTTTATAGTAAGGGGTACCAATCCTTTATTTTTCTAACCATACGGGTCAATGTTTTTTAGGTGTAGTTCTCCCTTAGGAATAGGGACAATGCTATTGAAAGCTGCAATGGGTGGAAATCTCCTAACTAGACCGATATCATATTAGTGGATACGGTCTTCTATTCTGGCTTCAATTTGAGCACTTCGGCGTCAACCAAGGCCTGTAGGATATCCTTAAAGATATAACATCTCTTTGTCAGATGCCTCGATGATCTGTGGTAGAGACAGTAGTTAGGATCATCCACCTTTCCTGCCTCTTCTGGTTTCTTCACTTTAGGAAGCTTCAACTTGTTGTTCTTCTGAAGTAACTTGAACAAAGTGACCACATGATCCTCTTTGAAAGAGTATTCCTTGGGTACTCTTTGTTGACCCGATGCCTTGCCCTGCTTAGCAGGTTGCACTCGAGTATTAGCTTCAGTAGCTAGGGTATCTTTTCCCTTTGATCGGGAAGCATTACCTTGACTACGTTGCGCCAACTGCTTTTGCTTGCCTCCCTCTTTGGCTTTGATTCGGGTGATAATTTATTGCTCCTGTTCACCCTGGGAGACTAATTGTTTCTAGGAATAGCACTCTGTAACCCCCATTTAGGATAAGAGATTGGTCTTCAAATTGTGCCGACTGGTTTCCACTAGAGTAGACTGTGTCATACCCGACGAACATCACAGAGCCATACTTCTGCATCTCTCAACCAAAGCTTTGATGGACTCTCCCTTCTTCTACTTGGTGGCAAGAATGGAAGGGATGGAGGCTTCTGTATCGTCTTTGAAGAACCTAACCAGGAATAACCTTTCTAGATCTGGCCACTTCTAGATACATCCTGTAGGTAATTTCATAAACCATTTAAAGGTAACACCCTTGAGGGTGCTAATGAATAATCGAGTCAGCACAATGTTGTTTGCTACTGTATTTCTAGTCTATGACTTGAAATAGCAGATGTCAGTTTGGTGATCTCGTGCCATCAAAAGCTTGCAGAGTCGGGACTTTGAATTTTGTAGGGTAATGGGCCGTATCCCACTTGGCTACATAAGGCCTCACAACTCCCTCCTCATAGAGCTCTCTTCTGTTGGCAATAGTATTGAGACGGGCTTCCAGTTCTTCCATATTGGCTGACTGAGGATTCTGCTCATTCTTGGCCTCTTTCTCATCTTCAGAGGAAGATTCTATATGGTGAGCTTCTCGATCAGAAATCTCATTCACTTTTTTCCTTCTTTTGATGAAGATGATGCTCTTCTATGGGAAGATTCATGCCGAGGAAGTGAATCTATTCTCTAGGACTTGGCCTTATCCGTAACAATTTGAGCCATCAAGATCCGGAGTTCATTGATTGTCTCTTGCTATGATTTGAGCATGGCTTGATGCTTATCAAGTCTCTTCATGAGATCTTTAGGGTTTCCTGCCATATAAGTGGTGCTCTCATATTCTTCGAAAGAGCTAGAGGATTGGGATTTTACGATGGCTAAATGTTCATCATCAGAATTAGCTCCTCTGGCCAATCTCCAGTAATCGACAGGGGGTATGACTCCTCTTCAAGTTTGACTGTGTTGATAAACTCCTTTAAACCCACTCAGGATCTCTTTGAAGCTGGAAGACCAGTTCATTTCTGACTCATTGGAGCTAGGGACTGATGATTTCCCTCTACCCACCATATTGATAGTAACTCCAGGATATTCATTCTCTAGAGTTCTTTTCTTGTGGAAACGTTGTTGCTTTTGTGGTAGGACAACGTTTTTCAATCAGTCAAACACCGACTATCTTGGTGTGGATGCACAACATTGACATTTCGAGAGGACCATAGAAATAAGTCACTCACATTGATAAGTGGGAGTGACTTGTTGCACCAGTCTTTCTTTCGGTATGAGCTCTCTTAAGTCAGAGACTTTCTCACTAAACGTGAGGTTTGAATTAGAACCCCTATATACCATTAGACGGAACTGGATCCTAGTGAACATGGATCATAAATTTATGTTAGTCTTTTTGAACACAACGGATCACATCACATTTAGTATTAGAAACACAAGAGTCGCGTTTGAACATGGAAGCAAGAGGGTTGCGTTTGAGTGTGGAAACGTGAGGGTCGCATTTTAATTGAGCCACATAGGCCTGAGGTCCACGTTTTGATTGTGAAACGTGCCACTGAGGGTCGCGTTCAGCCTGGCCTACGTGAGGCTCATGCTTGGGCACATAAACACAAGGTTCGCATTTGAAAGTAGAAACGTGTAGGTCATGTTAAGGCTCACAAACGCGAAGCTCATGTTGGTTGGAGGATCGGCTTTCTCAGAGTTGTTCTCGTCGTAGGGATCTTCTCTTTCATCTAGCAGCATTCTTCTTAGCTTGATTTAAGGCTTTTGTAGCGATGTCACCATCTGAATTAATCAGGTTAGCCACTGCAATGGGTCTTTTATGACCTAACACCTTTTGTCTAGACACGGGTGTAGGGTCTTCAACTTAATTGGCGAGTCCAGTCGAAGCTAAGTCTTCTCCTTCAGAGGAGGGATTGTTTGAACAGTGTGATCCCAAGGAAAGATGCTCCTTCGGCAAGTCAGCCATAGGTGGAGCTTTACTCTCCTAAGAGACTTTACAGGTCTTACGCATAGCCTTAGGGCTAAAGGATCTGGAGGAGAGTAACTCCTCATACCTGGCTTGGTCAAACTCTATGGTAAGAGTTTCAATCGTCGTTCCAGTGAGGTTGGTGTCGGATTGTACCACTACTTCTTCATCGTTGAAAAAGCTAGTCCCCAGAAGAAAATTGAGAGGAAATGTTATTAATTCTCCCTAACTGACTTAGGAAAAGAATAAATTTAATCTCTCACAGTAATCTCTCTCTAACTGACTTAGAAAAAGAAATTACAAATTTTTTTCTATCGGTTCCCCGATTTACAAAAGAGAGAAATGATCGACATTGTCCTTCCCTTTGTTTAAAACTGGGTTCTTCTTGGTGGCGATGGGAGTTTGAATCTTATATCTCGTTGATGATCCGAGCATTTAACATCGTAGAACATTCATCTATTCCTCTTGATTTAATGTCGGGAAGAACTTGCGAGGCAAGTTTAGAACTCTTAAAGAGTTTAAGAACTATGTAAAAGAATTAATTTTAGATAGGGAAGCAATCTTTTTTGGCAGAAATCAGAGAGTAACTGATCTCACAGTTCTTAAACCAAAAATGGTTCAAAAGCCAAGGTAAAAAGCTCCAAAGCTCTTAAAAAGCCTTCACAAATGCCTTCACAAAAGCTCCAAAGGGTGCTGATCCTTTTTTAGCTATAAACACAGCTATTTATAGGGTTTAAGGGGTATAACTAACCCCTTAAATCGCTCCATAATGGGGGTTTAATGCCCTCTGTTGGCCTTTTTATTTTGATGATATTTTAACAAATAATTTACTACTAATGTTGTTTGTCTAGTGTTTATGTTTTCCTATTTATTATAGACAAACAATATGGTCGTAGGTTAGATGGAATTGCACTATAACGATCATATCCAATAGAGGTTAGTGGAATATCGGAGTGAAGCAATACATCAAGCTATATTCAAGTTCAAGCTTCATCCGCAAGTTTATAAAGAAGAGCTCAATGAAGATCTATCAAGCTTGGGTAAATAGGTTAGGTGTTGTATTGTGTGTGTTCAATACTTTAAGCTCAATCATATACACACATACACGTTTTTTATTTTTATATACATATAGTTATATATATATAGTTATATATATATACACACATTTTGGTTTTTGGTTTTCAAGTTTATATAAATTGTGAAAATATTGAGTTATTTGTTTATGAACTTAACAATCATTATATACATCTTTCATTAAGTTTCAAAATATTGTTTAAATCAAATGACAAAAACAAGTATTTTGTATTTTTCATGTTTTGGAAATATTTGCAAAATGATAAGATTTTACAATTGGGAATTGAAATTCTAAAAGTTCTTCTTGTAACATATTTATTATCATGTTTATAATTATTTTCCAAAGTTTTATATTTTTCTGATTTTATTTGCTATTTTCAATTAAGGTTTCAAAGTCAATTTTTTGGACATGCACGGTCTCTGTGCTTGTTCATAAGTCGACTTATTAGGGTTGATAAGTAGACTTATGAAATGCTCTGGAATGTTCATTTTGTCGCTGCCAAGTCGACTTATCAGACAACGTAAGTCGACTTATAGCAAATCGACTTATGGCACTATTAAGTTGACTTATAAATCCCACCGTTGCAAAGTAACAGTTATTTCCAGATTTTGTTTTTTGTTGGGTTTTTGGTCATTTTCTTTAGTTTTAGGCTGGTATGTTGTGAGGTTATAAATACCCCATTGCATTTACCTCTCCAACGATCTAAGAAAATTGTTTATATAAGTTTACAAAAGTTTAACAATGGTTTAAGTTTGTTTTAGTGTTTGTTTGGTTTGTGAAGAAGTTTTCACAAGTGGAGGAGATCATCTTTATTGTTTGAGCTTCAATCTCCATCTCTCTATCTTGTTTTTCAGAGAAGAATTTCTAAACTCAGTACTAGCTTTGCATTAATTATTTGTTATTTATCATCTTTATTAAGCTAGTGTTTACATTGAGTTTATATTTGATTTTCTCTTTGTTCACACACAACCATTGAGCTTATCTAGTGTTTACATTGAGTTTATATTTGATTTTCTCTTTGTTCACACACAACCATTGAGCTTATTGTATTTGCATACATAGTATTATTTTTATATTTGATTTTCTCTTTGTTCACACACAACCATTGAGCTTATTGTATTTGCATACATAGTATTATTTAGGATTGTGGGCTTGTGACTTAGAGTATGAGCTTTCATTGTGTTCTCATCCATAGTAGAGAACAAACATTTGTTGTATTGAACCAAATTATAGGATACACTTTGTAATACACTTGTACACCAAGAGGAGTGTATGGTGAGAGACGGGGTTATCCCAAGAGGAGTGGTATCAGTAGTAAAGCCTAAGGAGATGTTGTAAATCTGAGTACTTAAGGGAGACACGAACTAGAGACCAACACTTAGAGGATGTAGAGCAGGATTGCAAGAGTATTGATTGTAAAGTTTTCTGTGAGCTAGAAAACCGAGTGTGAGGAGTAAACGTTTTCGGGTTAGCATTGAAAACCCGGTGTGATAGTGGATTTCTCCCCAGGAGTAGGGAACAGAGATGTAGAATGGAAGGTCCAAACTCTGTGATCATTTGCTTGTGTTTCAGTTTGTCATTGGTGTATTTACTTTTGTGTTTATCTTATATCACTATTATCAATTACTCTTTGTGTATATTGCCCTATCACATTTATAGTTTGTTTATTTTACCATTTGTTTATATTGCTTATCCTTGCATATAATTGTTGCATATCTTATTTGCTAGGATAACTTGTTAATAAGTTTTTAATTAGCATTAAATCGGATTAGATTAGCATAAAACCCTATTCACCCCCTCCCCCCTCTAGGGTTCTTTCCTAGTGGTATTAGGGTCTAACACCCTCATTATGTGCAAAATAGTTTTGGAACCGTTTAAAACGTGTTTGAATCAGTCAAACATGAGGTTCGCTTTTGGGAGTGAGCCTTGAGTTTAGCATATGAAACATGGAGGTGAGCTCCGCGTTTGACACTTGGAATGCGGGAGTGAGTTCTGTATTTTGATCTTGTAACACGGAGGTGATCTCCGCATTTTAAGATGACCCTCAAGTTTTGAAATTGAAATGCGGGGATAACCCTCACATTTTGGTTTGAAGAGATCATCAATTTGTAATCTCTTTTTTCAAGTGTTGCAAGGATTGTTTGATACGAGTCGCCGGACGAGTACCCTTGATAGTGGAATTATCAAGAGTGGGTTGTGAAGAAAACAATAGAAAAGACACAAAGAATTGAGTTGGATAAAGGAAAATACCTTCTCTAAATTATGAGAAATAATATATTACAAATCTCTCTCTCACAATCTCTCTAGATCAAAGAACAATCTCCCTGATCTTGTTTTTTAATACAATCTGGTTATCCCCAAAACCCTTATGACTTTTAATATATATCAAACACAAAACCTAAAGCGAATAAGAAACTGGAAGTATGGCCTAGTCGGACTCATGGTCGACCGTAGAGACACGTGCAATCGACTTGACAGAATGACAAAAACTCAGTATGACTACAGGGTTTCGCGGTCGACCATGAAAAGTCTAGAGACTTTTCCTGAGCTGTGCACATTCGTGATCGATCGTGGCATCATGTGCGGTCGACCGTTGGAAGTCCAAAGTATTTCCTGTAGTTTTCCTGTACTCTTAGATGTTGTCGCCTTCAACGACTTCATCCACGTCTTAATTCTCAAGATACCATGAGAATTATCTATCCTTAAGCTTCCATAAGAATCGCTAAGCTCATTAAGCAAGAAGAAGATTCACCTGTATCATCGTCATCTTATAATCCTTGTATTTGGCTCTTTGAAATATGAGAGTCGTCAATTTGTAACTCTCATATGTCATTGTGAATGTCGTTAGATTGTAACCTTCATCTATTAATGTGGAAGTCATCATATTATAACTTTCATCATCTATTGTCATGAAAGTCGTCAAATTGGAACTTTCATCAGTTGATGTAAAAGTTGTCAGATTGTAACTCTCATCATGAGTGATTTTTGGGGATCACTATCCGCGGTAATTTTTTAACAGCCTACACTCATAAAGAGTCTCGTACGTACTCAAACCTAGTACATGCACTCTCCTGGTTACGCATGTATATCTACGTATGACTCACACCTCGTGTTCGCAAATCCGATGCACAAAGAAGAAAACAACATTCACAAATAGCACTAGACCGGTAGACCAATATACATCTTCGGTCAACTGGTGGGCGACATGCACTAACATGCACACTCAAACTGCCTTCAATCGGTCGACTGATCTCCTGGATTAGTCAACCGACCAGAGAAAAATTCTAAGTTTTGTTTTTTTTTGTCAGTTTATCTCAAAACTTGTACTTTTAATAACATGATTAGTAAACCTTGATTAAATTCTCATAATTACTTAACAAAAGATTAACTTAAACAAGATCACATTACTTAAATTAATAATTCTATGCTTTAAACATCCTAATTAACAAAACTCTTAATTAATTTGATTAACTAGGGTTTTTAACCAAATTAAAACGTAATTAACAATTGAAAATCAACTCTAATGATCATGATCATCTATACTTGTCAGTTAAAGATAAATCCTACTGTTCTCATCATTGGTGTAAGATTTATCATTATAAACAAGGTGTTAACATATCAGATTAAGCCCTAATCATTAGATTATCCATTTAATACATAATGACGTGATCTTTAGGTAAGGAAAGGTTTGGAGGAAGATGATCTTGCCATTTTAAAAGTGCTGGCCTCTTACACACAAGCAAGACTCGACCCTTCGTCACCAAACACCGCAGATCTTGCCCTCCTCTCGGTGTTTGATCCATGAAGCTTTCCCAAACTCACAAATTAGGGTTAGGGTTTTGAGAGGGAAAGTGGTTGTTGCTAGGGTTCAGAGATTATAATAAAAAAGAAGAAATTTTCGTGAATACTGTTCGCGTGGAAAACTGTCATCTTTTTCATTGAAATGATTGTCATCTTGGGTTACAAAGATCCGGTCTTTTATAGATCCGGTTACAACTAAATCAAAGAAAAAAATAAAAATTACAACTTTCCTCTTTCGAACGAATCGCAAGCTCCTGTTTTGCGGTTGCTTGCTTGTGTGGGTTCTTTGCCGACGCCGGGGTTAATCCGTGGACCACCGCGCGATCTAGATCCGGTCGGATCTACACGAGTATGCGGGTATTATTCCACGAAGGGAATAATAGCCGGGAGGGATTAATCCACCAAGGGAATAATCGCTCAGATCTCGAGATCTAAGACCAAGCTTAGATCTGGAGTGTAGTCCCGTGTAGATCTCAGATCTGTTCTTTCTTCCTCTCAAGATCCTGCCTTTTCTGACGTGGATGGTCGCCGAGGATCAGATCTGAATGTGCAAATCTTCTGGTCTTCAAGCTCCGAGTTCACTCTTCAATCCGGCAGAGTTTCGGCTCTTGAAGTTCGACCTCTGAAAATGAACATCTCTAGGCCTATTTATAGGCTCTCAGGACAGTGGCTGCAAAAAGAGAATTGTCGGCCACCTCTGGCGCAGCGTGTTCGGCACACCCTCAGCACGTGTCTGGCTCAGCACTACGGATATTATTCACCTTCCATCGGATGCGAGTCCGACACTGGTGCCTTAGCCACAGCGTATAGGGTTGCTCGAGGTCCTACCTTCATGTGAAGCACAAGTCAGACATGCCTGAGCCACCGCTGCTCTATGGGTTGAGAGTCCTCTCCGACCAGAAGCTCGGAGCCACCCAGGAGCGCTGCTGTGGTCGCGAGCCACCTCAGGGTAGCACGATGACCCAGATTTCGGCTGAGACCAACCTTGGAGGGTTAGACATGCTCCTGAGACGAGCCCAAGGCCTGACCACGCTCAGCGGACGAGTGCACGATCGGCTAGCAAGCCTATCCACACCTATGAGGCGTCGTCTGTGCTGGCTCGGCTTTGGCCGAGCCCCCGCGGGCGGTGTTTTCCGACTTTTTCGAGTCGTTTTCCGTTGTCTCGTTTGTCCGTGTTTCGGTTGACCTGAGACTCTGATTTGATGATCTGATTTGACAGTAAGTTGGATTCCTGATTTGGCAGTAAATCCGCTTCTGAGTTCGAGTCCGAAATTGATCTTGATTCGATCGTGATTCGTCCGAGTCCGCTCTCGGTTGGATGACTCGTTGATTCCTCAACTCATTAGCTTGATTCTGCACGCGGGTGGATTCATTCCGTCGCTTCCGTGCGATTCGTCGATCTCGTCGCCTCGTTGGCTCGTCGGTTTGTGCCGAGCTATGCTAGGGGACCTATAAGCAATTTTATATGCCTACAGATACCCCCTCCAAAGTATTTCAGTCTCGTTCTTTTATAGAAGAGTCTGGGATACTTTGGATATGATTGTCCCTACCTTCAGTCGGTATAACGGGACCTCGGAATGGCTTCTGTTCTTGACTCCTTCAATTCTCCAGGCTTTTCGGTGCTTTGTCGAAAGTCTGTAAGAGTTCCGGTGCTGCATTTATTGTCTGACCGTTTGTCGGAATTTTCTGAACTTGAAGTCGATTCCTTTGAGCTGACCATTGATTGTGGCGTCGAGTCTTTATGCACAACGCGTTGTCCGGCGTAGTGTGGTTGAGTTATCCTTAAGAATATTTATAAACAATATTCTCCAGGAACTTCTCAAACCAAAAATAGGGAATAGTTTATACTCATATACCTTATTGGAGTATTAAGAAGCAGTTTATACTCGTATACTTTTCGGAGTATTAAGAAGCAGTTTATACTCGTATACTTTTCGGAGTGTTAAGAAGCAGTTTATACTCGTATACTTTTCGGAGTATTAAGAAGCAGTTTATACTCGTATACTTTTCGGAGTGTTAAGAAGCAGTTTATACTCGTATACTTTTCGGAGTATTAAGAAGCAGTTTATACTCGTATACTTTTCGGAGTATTAAGAAGCAGTTTATACTCGTATACTTTTCGGAGTATTAAGAAGCAGTTTATACTCGTATACTTTTCGGAGTATTAAGAAGCAGTTTATACTCGTATACTTTTCGGAGTATTAAGAAGCAGTTTATACTCGTATACTTTTCGGAGTATTAAGAAGCAGTTTATACTCGTATACTTTTCGGAGTATTAAGAAGCAGTTTATACTCGTATACTTTTCGGAGTATTAAGAAGCAGTTTATACTCGTATACTTTTCAGAGTATTAAGAAGCAGTTTATACTCGTATACTTTTCAGAGTATTAAGAAGCAGTTTATACTCGTATACTTTTCAGAGTATTAAGAAGCAGTTTATACTCGTATACTTTTCGGAGTATTAAGAAGCAGTTTATACTCGTATACTTTTCGGAGTATTAAGAAGCAGTTTATACTCGTATACTTTTCGGAGTATTAAGAAGCAGTTTATACTCGTATACTTTTCGGAGTATTAAGAAGCAGTTTATACTCGTATACTTTTCGGAGTATTAAGAAGCAGTTTATACTCGTATACTTTTCGGAGTATTAAGAAGCAGTTTATACTCGTATACTTTTCGGAGTATTAAGAAGCAGTTTATACTCGTATACTTTTCGGAGTATTAAGAAGCAGTTTATACTCGTATACTTTTCAGAGTATTAAGAAGCAGTTTATACTCGTATACTTTTCAGAGTATTAAGAAGCAGTTTATACTCGTATACTTTTCAGAGTATTAAGAAGCAGTTTATACTCGTATACTTTTCGGAGTATTAAGAAGCAGTTTATACTCGTATACTTTTCGGAGTATTAAGAAGCAGTTTATACTCGTATACTTTTCGGAGTATTAAGAAGCAGTTTATACTCGTATACTTTTCGGAGTATTAAGAAGCAGTTTATACTCGTATACTTTTCGGAGTATTAAGAAGCAGTTTATACTCGTATACTTTTCGGAGTATTAAGAAGCAGTTTATACTCGTATACTTTTCGGAGTATTAAGAAGCAGTTTATACTCGTATACTTTTCGGAGTATTAAGAAGCAGTTTATACTCGTATACTTTTCAGAGTATTAAGAAGCAGTTTATACTCGTATACTTTTCAGAGTATTAAGAAGCAGTTTATACTCGTATACTTTTCAGAGTATTAAGAAGCAGTTTATACTCGTATACTTTTCGGAGTATTAAGAAGCAGTTTATACTCGTATACTTTTCGGAGTATTAAGAAGCAGTTTATACTCGTATACTTTTCGGAGTATTAAGAAGCAGTTTATACTCGTATACTTTTCGGAGTATTAAGAAGCAGTTTATACTCGTATACTTTTCGGAGTATTAAGAAGCAGTTTATACTCGTATACTTTTCGGAGTATTAAGAAGCAGTTTATACTCGTATACTTTTCGGAGTATTAAGAAGCAGTTTATACTCGTATACTTTTCGGAGTATTAAGAAGCAGTTTATACTCGTATACTTTTCAGAGTATTAAGAAGCAGTTTATACTCGTATACTTTTCAGAGTATTAAGAAGCAGTTTATACTCGTATACTTTTCAGAGTATTAAGAAGCAGTTTATACTCGTATACTTTTCGGAGTATTAAGAAGCAGTTTATACTCGTATACTTTTCGGAGTATTAAGAAGCAGTTTATACTCGTATACTTTTCGGAGTATTAAGAAGCAGTTTATACTCGTATACTTTTCGGAGTATTAAGAAGCAGTTTATACTCGTATACTTTTCGGAGTATTAAGAAGCAGTTTATACTCGTATACTTTTCGGAGTATTAAGAAGCAGTTTATACTCGTATACTTTTCGGAGTATTAAGAAGCAGTTTATACTCGTATACTTTTCGGAGTATTAAGAAGCAGTTTATACTCGTATACTTTTCAGAGTATTAAGAAGCAGTTTATACTCGTATACTTTTCAGAGTATTAAGAAGCAGTTTATACTCGTATACTTTTCAGAGTATTAAGAAGCAGTTTATACTCGTATACTTTTCGGAGTATTAAGAAGCAGTTTATACTCGTATACTTTTCGGAGTATTAAGAAGCAGTTTATACTCGTATACTTTTCGGAGTATTAAGAAGCAGTTTATACTCGTATACTTTTCGGAGTATTAAGAAGCAGTTTATACTCGTATACTTTTCGGAGTATTAAGAAGCAGTTTATACTCGTATACTTTTCGGAGTATTAAGAAGCAGTTTATACTCGTATACTTTTCGGAGTATTAAGAAGCAGTTTATACTCGTATACTTTTCGGAGTATTAAGAAGCAGTTTATACTCGTATACTTTTCAGAGTATTAAGAAGCAGTTTATACTCGTATACTTTTCAGAGTATTAAGAAGCAGTTTATACTCGTATACTTTTCAGAGTATTAAGAAGCAGTTTATACTCGTATACTTTTCGGAGTATTAAGAAGCAGTTTATACTCGTATACTTTTCGGAGTATTAAGAAGCAGTTTATACTCGTATACTTTTCGGAGTATTAAGAAGCAGTTTATACTCGTATACTTTTCGGAGTATTAAGAAGCAGTTTATACTCGTATACTTTTCGGAGTATTAAGAAGCAGTTTATACTCGTATACTTTTCGGAGTATTAAGAAGCAGTTTATACTCGTATACTTTTCGGAGTATTAAGAAGCAGTTTATACTCGTATACTTTTCGGAGTATTAAGAAGCAGTTTATACTCGTATACTTTTCAGAGTATTAAGAAGCAGTTTATACTCGTATACTTTTCAGAGTATTAAGAAGCAGTTTATACTCGTATACTTTTCAGAGTATTAAGAAGCAGTTTATACTCGTATACTTTTCGGAGTATTAAGAAGCAGTTTATACTCGTATACTTTTCGGAGTATTAAGAAGCAGTTTATACTCGTATACTTTTCGGAGTATTAAGAAGCAGTTTATACTCGTATACTTTTCGGAGTATTAAGAAGCAGTTTATACTCGTATACTTTTCGGAGTATTAAGAAGCAGTTTATACTCGTATACTTTTCGGAGTATTAAGAAGCAGTTTATACTCGTATACTTTTCGGAGTATTAAGAAGCAGTTTATACTCGTATACTTTTCGGAGTATTAAGAAGCAGTTTATACTCGTATACTTTTCAGAGTATTAAGAAGCAGTTTATACTCGTATACTTTTCAGAGTATTAAGAAGCAGTTTATACTCGTATACTTTTCAGAGTATTAAGAAGCAGTTTATACTCGTATACTTTTCGGAGTATTAAGAAGCAGTTTATACTCGTATACTTTTCGGAGTATTAAGAAGCAGTTTATACTCGTATACTTTTCGGAGTATTAAGAAGCAGTTTATACTCGTATACTTTTCGGAGTATTAAGAAGCAGTTTATACTCGTATACTTTTCGGAGTATTAAGAAGCAGTTTATACTCGTATACTTTTCGGAGTATTAAGAAGCAGTTTATACTCGTATACTTTTCGGAGTATTAAGAAGCAGTTTATACTCGTATACTTTTCGGAGTATTAAGAAGCAGTTTATACTCGTATACTTTTCAGAGTATTAAGAAGCAGTTTATACTCGTATACTTTTCAGAGTATTAAGAAGCAGTTTATACTCGTATACTTTTCAGAGTATTAAGAAGCAGTTTATACTCGTATACTTTTCGGAGTATTAAGAAGCAGTTTATACTCGTATACTTTTCGGAGTATTAAGAAGCAGTTTATACTCGTATACTTTTCGGAGTATTAAGAAGCAGTTTATACTCGTATACTTTTCGGAGTATTAAGAAGCAGTTTATACTCGTATACTTTTCGGAGTATTAAGAAGCAGTTTATACTCGTATACTTTTCGGAGTATTAAGAAGCAGTTTATACTCGTATACTTTTCGGAGTATTAAGAAGCAGTTTATACTCGTATACTTTTCGGAGTATTAAGAAGCAGTTTATACTCGTATACTTTTCAGAGTATTAAGAAGCAGTTTATACTCGTATACTTTTCAGAGTATTAAGAAGCAGTTTATACTCGTATACTTTTCAGAGTATTAAGAAGCAGTCTAGGTATGTCCTAAAAGACATCCTGAAAATCCGAGACGACTCTAGTCTCACACAACTCAGTATTCCAATCTCTTAGCATCACCTCCTCAATATATGCTAAAAATAACTTCGCAAACTGGTTACCCTGTGAGGTCGCTACAATCAACTCAGACCCATCGGACGCTCGCAAACTGACTGTTTTTGCAAAACAATCGATGCTAACATGGTAGGATGATAACCAATCCATACCAAGAATGATGTTGAAATTCGACATCCACAAAACGATTAGACTACAATAAATTCAGACTCATCTAAGCTGATGAGACATCTCCTACAGACGCTCCCAAATAGAGATACCTCTCCTAAAGGAGTAGAAACGGATAGCGGTACACCTAAGGGATGTGAGACTAACTAAAGCATATTCGTAAAGACATAAGATATAAAAGAATGGGAAGCTCTGGAATCGAACAGGATCCAAGCTGGAAAAGAGTTCACTAAGAAAGTACCTTCTACTATAGCTCTGCTCGCACCGTGATCATGTGGTACGATTGCATAGACTCTACCTATGGCTGGCGACTGCTGAACTACTGGCGGTGGAAATACGAGACTATCTATCACTCAAGAATCTCTTGAATGACATGAATTTGGTCTACTGGCCCTTCAATTCTCAAAACGGTTAGCGGTGTCTCAATCATCTGCTACTGGCCGTAACAGCGACCCTACGACTGCTAACCCTAACCACTATTCTACTGCTGACCACGTCCTAGTCTCTGCTGCTGGTGTTGAAAATTCTTGTCCCGATGTTAGGGTCTTCTAAGTCTTACAAAAGGTTTCTTATCCTTGCCCTTGTCTCCAGACAGTCTTACTTCCATAATTAACTATCGGTATGTCTCCCTGCTCCAATCGGGCTAATTCTAGCTGCTTATCGTAGTAGTAGGTAAAGTCCTCCTATGAACTTGACATTCATTGTTTCGGCGTAAACTGAAGTCGGTGCTATCATTTGATGATTTCCTCTATGCTAAATACATCTAACTTCTATTTTGGTACTGAGTCGATGTTAAGAAATTTTCACATATTCCTTCCATTTATAGGCTACACATGTGTGCCCTGAAACTATGGTGCTCTCAGTGTCTAATATTTTTCCTATTTTTACAGAGTCAATCCTTCTGCTCTGCGGCTCTATCAATAGTTGGTTGTGGCAATGGTGAAATTGTTGGTATTACCTCTCCAATAGGTACGGTTGATACAACTGATGGTGGAACTACAAAAAGTGAAATCTGGCTCGTTACTCGCTCCTAGAGTGTGAGTCTCTGCTTCTGTAATCAGCTTACCAAGTCGATCAGATACTGTGGAGCCTACTGCAGCTCAGGCTCTGCTTACCCAGTTCCCAAGGTATAAGTTTTACCTCGACCACATCCTCGTCTTGATATTTATAATATCAAGAGGAGAGCTTAATTGGCATAGTAAATGAGGTCGCAAACACACACACACACACGCGCGCGCACACACACACACACACATACACACACACACACACACACACACACATATATATATATAACATCACTTCTAGGAATTCCTAACGGACTCTATACATGAATCCTAAAAAACTCTATTCTAGCTCCACTACTCGACACAGGATGATTCTAAGGATACTGGAACTAGAGCTTTGATACCAACTGTGACGCCCCTGTTTTCACACATAGCTGCAGTCCAAGGTGAACGCAGAGATGACAAACTTATCATGCACTCACACTGTACAATAACATGTTTCACCAATCACAGTAATATCTTCTAGTGGAAACAAATAAAAGCGTAGGTACAAAACAGGCATATAAATGGAACAGCGACAATAGACATGATAAAGAAAGAGAGATATCTCATAAATTAAGGTCATGTCTCAGCTGTAAATAAACTAAAATATATCTGGAGTCTGAAATAACATAAGATGTCTCCATGAATCAAAATAGAAAATTTTACTAATACACACTACCTTTACAATATGAGATGGATCTGAATAAAATATAAAACTATGGTGAAGCCTCTAATAAATCTCATATGACAACGGCTATGCAAGAACTCCATCATCCTGCGACTCTCTGGTACTCCGAATTACCTGAAAGAATATTAGACGTAAAAGAGCAACAACAAGAGCGTCTGACCACTATAGCAAGATCACCTCCATCTGCCTCCAAGGGATGGACTGCTAGATGGAATGGAGGATCTATCTATTAAGTATAGTCTACCTAGATTATTTTTCCTCATATCTAATGGAATTAATATTTAGATACCTACAATATGAGACATAGTACGTCGAGCGAAATAATCCAAACAAGGAAACCATCATGTATATATCATATGTCCTAAATTGTAAACATCTAAACATTAATACCAAACTAAAGATAAACAATCTAAATGAAATCAATAATTAGAAATCCACAACATAAGACTGGTACGTCGAGCGAAATAATCCAAATAAGAAAACCCTCATGTATATACCATATGTCTCAAATTGTGAATCGCTAATTATTGATCCCCACTAAGAAAACAAAGAAAAAGCAGTAAAAGAAAGTAAAGACATCAAAATATCATATTCATAATATCTTCCACTATCACTGGGAATATAGAATGAATACCGGCACAAATCCCATGTACTTTCAAATGCAAAGTACTCTGGGTCATATATTTGAAGCGAGTAAAAAACATAACTGGCATCCGTCAACGACTCGGGATATCATTTAACTATCTTAATGCAACTCCATGCAAGATTTTCATACATTGCATTATCATGTGGGACAGACTACACGATCGGTATCCTAACAGTGTACATGGCTCATTAGTCTCACCGCATCTCTGTACGTAATGCGAGTGCAGGACGGACTACCAAGTAGGCATTCTAGAAATACGGCTCACAAGCCTCATCGAACCCTAGTGCGGGACGGACTGCTAGATAAAGTATCCTAAACTTGACTCAATGGCCTGTACTAATAGAATATCGCCGTACTACCCCCGTAGTACTAAACTGAGCTCATCAATGATATCCAGAAGGTGTGTATATGTTCGCGAGGAAAATCATCTTCATTGAAGTTATTGTTTCCTTAAGCAACAGTTTATCGGTTACAAAAGTTCCGGTCTTTTTATAAGATCCGGTTACAACAAAATCAAAGAAAAAAAAGAAAAATTACAACTTTCCTTTTATCGAACAAATCGTAAGATCCTGTTTTGCGGTCTCTTGCTTGTGTAGGTTCTTCACCTGCGCCGGGGTTAATCCGTGGACCACCGCGCGATCTTGATCTGGTCAGATCTACACGGTATGACGGGTGCTATTTCACGAAGGAAATAACAGCCGGGGTATTATCTTCACCAAGAACATAATAGCCCTAAGTAATCGAAGCTCGACCAACATAAATCGAACTCTTCTCGCGATCAAAAACAAGTTTAGCCAGAGGATGACCATGTGGATCTCAGATCTGATCTCTCTCGAACTCCTGCCTTATTGACTGGACGATCGCCAAGAACCAGATCTGAAAAAAGCCCGATCTTCAAAAGCTCCCAAAACTCCAAGTTCAGTTCTCAATCCGCAGAGTTTCACCTCAAAAATTCCAAGTCCCAAAACAATGAGCCCTCATGTCATATTTATAGCATTTAAACCGGATATGCGTTCAGATCTCCTTCTTGCGGCCCAAAGCCAGGTCCTGCCAGGTGGCCTCGGCACCTGGTGGCTCGGCCATCGAGCCACCAAAAGGTTGGCTCGCGTTGAGCCACGCCAGGTGGGCTCCGGTGAGCCACCCAGGGGCTCGGCCACCGAGCACCAATGCTGGCCGCTGATGAGCCCACCCAGGTGGCTCCGCGCCCACCGCAGCACAAGTAGTGCTCGGTGGCCACCGAGCCACCCAAAGTGGCTCGGTGAGCCACCAGCGTGGCTCGGCCACCGAGCCCACCAAAGGTGGCTCGGCCACCGAGCCACCTAGGTGGCTCGCTTTGCCGAAGCCCCTCGGGTGTTTGCCCCCTTCGCCCCGTTTTCCGCGTTTGCTAGTGTAATCCGCAACTCCTCGGTTGTTCTTGGACTCTGATTGGCAGTCCAGATCCTAAATTGGCCAGAATCCGCTTGGTGTTCGAGTTCGAGTCCCATCCCGCAGCTTGTTTGATGTGGTGGACTCTACGGTTGAATGACTCGTCGTTTCATCGACCCGTTAGCTTGATTGGGCAACCGATTGGATGTATTCCGTTGTTTGCGTGCGGTTCGTTAACCTCGTCGCCTCGTTAATCCGCTTCGTCACGTGTCACTTGGCTTCGGTGTTGTGGTCTAACGACCATGCTTGGATATATCGCCTAATGGTTCGTTGGTTTGTCGAATCACCATGCCGAGCTGTGTTAAGGGACCTATAAGCAGTTTTATACGCATACAGATACCCCCTCCAAAGTATTTCAGTCTCATTCTTTTATAGAAGAGTCTGGAATACTTTAGATATGATTGTCCCAACCTTCAATCAGTATGACGGAACTTTGGAATGGCTTCTATTCTTGATTCCTTCAATCCTCCAGATTATTCGGTGCTTTGTCGAATGTCTGCAAGGGTTCCGGTGATGCATTTATTGTCTGACCGTTGTTGGAATTTTGAACTTGAAGTCAAATCCTGATTTTCTGATTTTTAGCTCGTGTTTACTGTTTCAACATATAACCGACCATCGTTTGTTGGCGTTGAGTCTTCATTCACAACGCGTTGTCCGGCGTTTGACACAGTTTATACTCGTATGTCTGTTGGAGTCTTGAGAAGTAGTTTATACTCTTATACTTTTCGGAGTGTTGTTGAGTTATTCTTAAGAATATTTTTAGAAAAATACTCTTCAGAAACTTCTCAATAAAAATAGGGAATAGTTTACACTCATATACCTTATTGGAGTACTAAGAATGAGCTGATATGTTTCATGCGTCTACACTCCCTAAGAATCCCGAGGATGATCCTTTTGAAGGTACGTGCCTCTTCTCAAGTTAATTATAGGACTAGCCAATTTTTGACTAATGCAGTTATAATGTGATGCATCTGAGAATTCCGTTTTGTGTTTGACAGAAGCTTTTGTCGAGACTGGTCCTGTTGAGCCGGCTGTGAGACCAACTACATCAGCTGATACATCCACAGCGGTTACACCTCCACTACCCCCAGTGACTCAAGGTGAAGGAGGTATAAATTAAGCAACTGAGAAATGTCATTTATTTCCTCATCAAGGCTTTTGACGGATTTCCCCCTTTTTGTGTAGAGCTTTCTTCTCGGCTTCATGTCCTTGTGAAGGAGTTGTTATCAGACAACAACCCTGAGAAGATCGTCATCTGTATAGAAGTCCGCTCCTTCTTCTCCTTTATGAATACTATGATTGGCAAGCTCTTCCACGGCGGACTTTTCCTTCGCCAATTTAAGCCTTTCCTTGATCCCAGAATAAATTCAATAAGGGATGCAGGATATCCGGATCTGGCGAAGGCTATAATGGATGACCTTGATTGCTTGGAGCATGAGCTTCAGATGTTACGTGAGCTCCAGGATGCAGGTGCCTCTTCATTCATTGCTGCCAATTTGGATACTCGCTTACAGACATGGAGCGATACTCGAGTTCTTGCTGAGCTCGAGATTCAGGTGCAGCGGGATCGGGTAGACCGAGTTGAGGCCAATCTTGCTATTAGATCATCTTCACTTGACGATCTTGACTCTTCTATTGCCTCTTGTGAGACCAAGATAGAACAGTTCCGAAGAGGACTTCGTGAAGAAGAGGAGACTTTGAGTATCCTTCAGATGACGAAGGTACAGGATCAGCAATCCCACACTGCCTTATCTGAGGAGTTGAAATCCTTGAAGCAGAAGCTGGTCGAGACGGAGGGGATTGCTATGAAGACTTTAGCCACCCTGAAGAGTCCCTCAGAGCGGAATTGTAGGATGAGCTTAGGCAAGCTTATGATGAGAAGCTGTCTAAGTTTAGTCAGCAGATTTTTAGCCATGGGCTTGATGTATGATTTCATTTCCTGAATATTTTGACTTTTGATCCTCTTAGTGGAAATGGTTTTATCTTTATCTTTATTCTGATTTCTCATTCTGTTTGGAATGATTGACCATAATACTCACAGGATTTTTGGCAAACCCTCAGCCCTCAACGGGTTTGATAATTGAGTCGGGCTAGCATGCGGATTGTGTAAATCCGTTCCGCATGTAACGTTGTGCTAAGAGAGTGAATTCTCCGAGACTTTGTGCTATGATGTCGAATACATAGGCTTCGTCATTGTTATGGGAATAGGCTACCCGATGACACGTGTTAGGTGTTGACTTTAGGATTTTTGGCTAACCCCCAGCCTTCAACGGGTTTGATAAGCCTTTACCGATGCGTGTAAGGCATGGATTTTGGTGTTATTAATAACAACCTGCCACAATGTTAAATATGTGGGCGGGTATTCTTTTTAACGGTTAAGAACTAACTGGCAGCGCGGGTTAGGCGCAGACTTATCCCTGTTTAGGTTTCAGGATAGGATACCCAGAATCGAACTCTGGTGTTTTTTTCTACGGAGAAAGACTAAACCGGCAGCGCGTGTTAGGCGCAGACTTATCCCTGCTTAGGATTCGGGATAAACTTCCTAGGATGAATCCTAGATTGACAAATTCTTAGAAAAGGCTGGTGTGGGAAAGGAAGAATTTTATATTCTATTTCCCGATCTTCTTTTAGGGTGAAGACGAACCCGAATACAAGAAAGGAAGAATTTTATATTCTATTCCTTGATTCTGGAAAGGAAGAATTTTATATTCTATTTCCAGCGCAAAAGAAACTAGAAGTGGGATCTCCACTCCGAGAATCAGACAGATTTAGATAATCCTAACTGTCGGAAGGTTGGATTACCGAATTAAAGGTGAATTCCTCGTTCATCGAGAGTGAATTGTGGTTTTGGCCCTAACTGTAGGAAGGTTTGACCAAGCGGAAGTTTGAGGTGATCCTAACTATAGGAAGGTTTGATCACTCGATTTGAAAGTGGACCTCTCGTTTATTGGAGGAATCGAGAGGGGATTTTGGTTTTGGTCCTAACTGTAGGAAGGTTTGACCGATTGGTAGGTTTAAGATGATCCTAACTGTAGGAAGGTTTGATCGCTCAATTTATGGGCCTCTCGTTCATTGAAGGAATCGAGAGGGGATTTTGGTTGTGGCCCTAACTTTTATAGGTTTGACCTGAAAGCAAAGGGAGTGGAGTACAAGTAGCAGTAGAAATACTGGTTTGTACTGGCCACTCGATGAAGGGTTTTGATGTTAAGTAATCAGGACTTAACACGTCAAGCTTTGGAAATTACCATGAATTGGCGGACAGAAAATTTAGTGGACCCACCGTCAATTGACTTGATCAGTGGGGGATTTTTGTGAGGAAAGATTAATCTGTCAAAAGGATCGAATCTCGTCTCAACAAGATAACTCATGAGAATTAGTGAATTTGATAACAATAATGGAAAACATTCCGACATTTAGAGTTTAAATGTGGATGTTTTACTTATCACTTTTATAGTGATTGGGTTATCCCTAAGAATATCACCCGTGGTATTCTTTCGGGAACTTCCCGATACATGAATAATCCACCCCCAGCTTCCCTTATGGAACTGGGTCCGACATTGTACTCAGTTACATGACCGGGTTATCCTTGAGAATATTATATATAAAAATTCTCTAGGAACTTCCCGTGAAAGAAATGAAACAGTTTAGACTCATATACATGGTTGAGTATCAGGGAGCAGTTTAACCTCTTATACCGGTCGGAGGATTGAGAAGCAGTTTATACTCTTATACTTGTCGGAGTATTGAGAAGCAGTTTATACTCTTATACTTGTCGGAGGATTGAGAAGCAGTTTATACTCTTATACTTGTCAGAGTATTGAGAAGCAGTTTATACTCTTATACTTGTCGGAGTATTGAGAAGCAGTTTATACTCTTTGACTTGTCGGAGTATTGAGAAGCAGTTTATACTCTTATACTTATCGGAGTATTGAGAAGCAGTTTATACTCTTATACTTGTCGGAGTCTTGCCGTTCTCAATTGGCTTACCCTAGCGTTATAACGCCGGCTTCAACCAAGGTTTGGATGTTGTTCTTTAAAGTAAAGCACGCCTTGGTAGGATGAAGGATCCTCCTGTGGTACGCGCAGTACGTCGGATCCGCAGTATTGTCAGCTTCCTCCTGATTTGTGATGGGTGGCAGCTTGATCTTGTTGCTTTCGAGAAGGGTCTCGAAGATGGCTGGAACGTCTTCGTCCTTGAATGAGTACTCTTTTTGGAGCCTCTGATCCGAAGTCTTCTGCTGTCTCCGGGGCTGTTGTTGCGACGTTTGATCAACAGCCGCTGCAGGTGCCTTGCCCCTACCACGGGAGTCAAAGTTCGAGTTCGGAGGATTAGCCATCGGTTGGCTCCTCTCGGCCTTCTTCCTTTTGAGGAATCGCTCGGCTTTCTCTCCTCGGACCTTTAAATCCTTCCATGTTTTGGACGGTGCTGTCCCCATTGCTTCCAACACGTCCAATGCGAGGTTGTTGTGGCAAGTCCGGAGAATGAACTCCTCATTGATCGGGTCCCGACAGTTCATCGCCTTGTTCCGGAACCTTTTGACGAAGGTATCAACTAATTCTCTATCTTTCTGTTTCTCGTCAAGCAACAACCCGATGGATATCTCGGTGTCATCGTCGAAGAAGTCGGTGAGGAATTTAGTCTCCATGTCGTCCCAGCTATTCACACTTCCTGGCTTGAGGCGGCGATACCAATCGAAGGCGGCTCCACGAAGAGTGCCAATGAAGGACCGTACCATCAGAGGCTCATTGCCAGAGATAAACCCTAGGTGTGATTTGAAGTAAATCAAATGCTGAGTGGGTGAACCCTCCCCATCAAACAGCGTGAAGTTAATTAGATTGAACTTCGCCGGATCCGGGATTGATTCCCATTCTCTTGGGTATAGACAAGGAATGCCTGTTTTCTTTATCTCTTGAGCGGAAATCAATGTATTGATTTTACTCTCGAGATTTTTAATCTTCAAGTTTTCACCTGTGTTTTCGCTAGCATTCTCGTTACCACCCCCTGCATTGACGGGAGGATTATTGGCATTATGAGCTTCATTCACACCTGTGTCCTCATCTTCTTGATTAACCTGGTTACGACGACTTGGTTCGCCTTGCTGGTTTGTCAGTGCTTGGATTTGTTGGTCATGCATTTCTCTCATATTCTGCATGTCCATCTACATTTCGAACCTGAAGCTCTCCTGTTGTTTAGCCATGGCTTCTTCGAGCATCTTGGCCACTTGTTCCGCACTTATCATAAGTGACTCGCGGGGTTGTCCCTCGCTGGATACCGTATTATCTGATGCGACCGCAGAGCCGGCATCCGATTCTTCATCTTCTGAAGGTAGTCTTGTCTGAATCCTACCATAAGTTGCTTGTATGATGGCTCCAGACTGCAGACGTGTTACACGCCGGGGTGCTTCCGGAATCGACTTGGGATTATCCCGTGTCGATGTCCCTTTGCTGGTCATATTAGTGTTGACCCTCAGAAATTCTCCATCTTCAACTACCGTTCTTCTTTGTCAGAAACGCCTAGGCCTTGGTTTTGGCGTTTCGGTACTGAGCCTTTCGAAAACCGAAATTCTTCCGGGGATCGTCTTGATGCAGTTGCACTCAGACAATACTGCCCGAATGAGTTTGGAACAGGGGCATTGAGTTTCTAGTTCTCGAGGACTCCTTTTCCTGGTTTTACTTGTACCCACACCACGATAGTACAACTCGTCGGTTTGAAGGTCGGAGTAACCTATCGTGTGTTGGCACGACTTCTCAGGTATAACGCTATCGTCATCAGACGACAATGTTTCCTTCTGAGGGCAAACTGCCTTCTTTGGGCTTTCAAGAGTCACGCGCCTCGAAACATGCCTTTGTGGGCATGAATTCTCAGCTGGCTCCTGGACTTCAATGCGCAAATTGGTGCGCATAGCTGCCCTGATCTCTTTGTCATGTTGAGGGTGGCGGTGACTCCCAGCATGTTGAGTCATTCGGGGCTTCTTTATCGGGCCCAAACGTTCTTGAACTGGAGCTTTGCATCTGTCATCAGGAAGTGGACCGAGGTGCTCCAAAACTGACTTCTTTCTTCGGGATGATTCTGCAGGATCTCCCGGAGTAGCTATGGGAATTATCGGCGATTTAGGTTGGTTCGCCAGAGGTTGAACTTTTGCTTAAGGCTGCAAAGGTTGCTCTTTAGCCTGAATCGCCGCTTCAAACTTCGGCCTCCATACTTGGCGGGTTGGTGGCGGCTTTTTGGCCACTTCCTTCTGCAGTCTTCTGCGGGCTTCTTGGACTTGAGCTCGTGCTTGCGCTGACAGTGCGCGGCGCTTGCGAATGCGCTCGTCAAGTGTTGAACGATTCCGTTTGACACGGATCCATTCATTCGTTGGCGGCTTGGAGGAGCTGCCATTCATTGTTTGTTGAGGCTGTTTGCCTCTCCTGTTCTTCAGATCCGCGTTATAGCAGATTCCGTCAGTGGACTCCATTGCCTTTACGAATTGCCGTGCCAGGCGTTGACGTCGCCTCTGGCGGGCTCTCTTTGAGAGAGTCACTACTCCCTTAGTGACGGAGGAATTGGCAAGAACAGTCTTGACCTGGTTGGAGGTCGGTGGAGCTTCACCCGATGCAACTTTGGCATCAATGGGGGTGATATCTTCGTTGGTATTCTGCACTTCTTCATACCAACAAACTTTTCTCCTGGAGGAGAACTTCTTGGACTTGAGGCGGGAGGTGGATCCGGACGAGGATGACAGATACTCCTCGAACTTTTGTTGGTCGAATTCATACTCGACCTCCTCCTCGACCGGGATCGAGATCCGCGGCTGCGACGCAACGATCTCGGCAGCGAGATCGGTGGCTCCCACTGTGGTCGCCAGATTGTTCGTGGGGAAAATCATCTTCATTGAAGTTATTGTTTCCTTAAGCAACAGTTTATCGGTTACAAAAGATCCGGTCTTTTTATAAGATCCGGTTACAACAAAATCAAAGAAAAAAAGAAAAATTACAACTTTCCTTTTATCGAACAAATCGTAAGATCCTGTTTTGCGGTCTCTTGCTTGTGTGAGTTCTTTGCCTGTACCGGGGTTAATCCGTGGACCACCACGCGATCTTGATCCGGTCAGATCTACATGGTATGACGGGTGCTATTTCACCAAGGAAATAACAGCCGGGGGTATTATTTCACCAAGGAAATAATAGCCCTAAGTAATCAAAATCGACCAAGCAAAATCGATACTCTTCTCGGGATCAAAACCAAGTTTTGATCCGGAGGATGACCGTGTGGATCTCAGATCTGATCTCTCTCGAACTCCTGCCTTATTTGACGTGGACGATCGCCAAGAACCAGATCTGAAAAGCCCGAGTCTTCAAAGCTCCAAAACTCCGAAGTTCAGTTCTCAATCCGGCAGAGTTTCACCTCAAAAGTTCCAAGTCCCAAAACAATGAGCCCTCATGTCTATTTATAGGCATTTAAAATCGGATCTGGGTTCAGATCTGGGCCCAGATCTGTGGCTCGGCCAGGTGGCTCGGCCACCTGGGTGGCTCGGCCACCTGGGTGGCTCGGCCACTGAGCCACCAAAAGGTGGCTCGGTGAGCCACCCAGGTGGCTCGGCAACCGAGCCACCAGTAGTGGCATCGGTGAACCACCCCAGGTGGCTGCGGCCACATAGAGCCACGAAGTGGTGGCTCGGGATGGCGCATCAGCGGCCACCTAAAAGGTGGCTCGGTGAGCCACCTAGGTGGATCGGCTTTGGCCGATCCCTCCGGGTCTTCGCCGCTTCGCCCGTTTTCCGGTCTCGCGGTTTATCCGAACTTCATTGTTGATCTGGACTCTGATTTGGCAATCCGGGTCCTAATTTGGCAGTAAATCCGCTTTGGTGTTCGAGTTCGAGTCCGCTCCCGATCTTGTTTGATGTGGTGGACTCTACGGTTGAATGACTCGTCGTTTCATCGACCCGTTAGCTTGATTGGGCACGCGATTGGATGTATTCCGTTGTTTGCGTGCGGTTTGTTAACCTTGTCGCCTCGTTAATCCGCTTCGTCGCGTGTCACTTGGCTTCGGTGTTGTGGTCTAACAACCATGCTTGGATATATCGCCCGATGGTTCGTTGGTTTGTCGAATCACCGTGCCGAGCTGTGTTAATGGACCTATAAGCAGTTTTATACGCCTACAGTATAAAATGTACTAAACTCTTTCTCAAAGTAATTAGGTCAAAACCCATCATAATTCCTTTCAGCATACCCATGTGTGTGCTATTATACTATTCATGAATTTATGTATAAAGAAGTACGGCTCGAAACCCGCAAACATATCTCAAACATATGCAAAATAAATATCTAGGCAACAACCTTAGTAGTTGACTACTAGGCTTAGTAGTCGACTACACTGAGTCCATCCAGTCTCTATAATAATATATATCAGTATAAGTAGTCAACTATTAAGAACATTAGTCGACTACTCTACAAATACACAGTTTCTGTTATACTCAACTCGGCACGAGTAGCCACTACTAAGCTTAGTAGACTACTCTGTCAAGACACACATTCTTTCGTGCACAAATAGTACTTTTGTCAATTGTACATATCATGATGTTAAAATAAGATTTTATACTTGGCATATGCAATAAAAATTATCTGAATCATCAAATTAAATTATTATATCTTCAAAATTAAGGTTTAACATCCTAATTAAATAATTTCTTTAATTATCTCATAGTAAACAAAGTGATTATCAGCACATGATAAAAACTACTCATGAATAGAGGTAAAATTCATTTAAACATGTTTATCTTACTTAGGTATCACAAACCTAGGATTTAAGCATGATTAATTAACATGAAAACTCAATGAAACCTTCACGTAATATATCAATTATTTCAAATCAGCAGATCTGTAGTTTTCTGCAGAACATATCATTAGTAAATTGAACATATCTTTCTCTAGACAAAATCTTTTTAAGAATAGTTTTCTTTTTTGGAAGATAGATCCACATTATCATTTGGCACTAATTTAGTTAAGTTTGGAGTTTATATGATATCTCAAATTTCCAGTTAAAGGTTACACACGTGTAGCAGTTTTCTACAGAATATGTCATTAGTAAATTGAGTATATCTTTCTCTATAAAAACTATTTCCTAGAATGGTTTTCAATTTTGGAAAATAGGTTCACATAGCTTTCATTTGACATTAGTTTTGTTCAGTTTAGAGTTTATATGATATCTTAAATTTAACAATTTTCTATAATCTTTGATGAACACAAAAACTAAAACTCTTTATAATTCAATTAGACAACAAATTAGGGTTAACACACGAGTTAAATATAATTATCAAGTTTAAAAAATAAAAATTTAATCACCCCTAATGATCATGATCACGTTACTATCATAAACAATTAGAAAAAGCTAATGATCTAGCATTGGGTTAAGCACGTTACTATCATAAACAATTAGAAAAAGCTAATGATCTAGCATTGGGTTAAGATTTATCATCAAAAACCTCATCTTTTTCATATTAGGTTAAGCCTTAAGCATGAAAACATTGATTAAATACTTTTATAATCATTAAACACTATAGGGATGTGTTTGGATGTAGATGATCTTGCCTTATCACGTGTGCAAGCCTCTAAAACTAATGTGAAACAACTCCTTGTCGCCAAACGTTGTAGATCTCGCATTTCCTCGCTTCTCATCTCACAAGACGCTTCCAAAATCTTAATTTTAGGGATAGAGTTTGAGAGAGAGGACTCTCTCATCTTACCTCGGAATGAGGTGATTTAAGATTTTTTTAAAAAGTGTTGAAGAGACCTATAATTTTGGTCTTTTGAGTTTTTACAGATTCAAACTGCATCGGTGTGTAAAATATACGAACTCTTAACTTGTCATTTTTTCAGATTTCTCTTCGTGCATATTTTGTGCATTTGCACTCATATATTCACAAATATACATTTAATTGATCTCAAATCAATTCCTATCATACTCAAACATCAAAATATGTTATATTTTCACCATATAACATATTTATTATTATTTTTCACATAATATTCAAAATTTTGGGGTTTTACACACACACACTCTCTCTCTCTCTCTCTCTCTACATATATTCACAAATATACATTTAATTGATCTCAAATCAATTCCTATCATACTCAAACATCAAAATATGTTATATTTTCACCATATAACATATTTATTATTATTTTTCACATAATATTCAAAATTTTGGGGTTTT
>NC_033803.1:41875533-41881378 GCF_001876935.1 Asparagus officinalis
ATAATTTAAAAGAATTTATTTTAGAATAAGTATCAATTTAGAATAATTTCAATAATTTAAGAAAGTTTTATAAAAGGAATTATTATAAATATTTTAGAAAGTTTTATAAAAAGGATTATTTTAGAACATTTATAAATATTTTACGCCAGATTTATTTTAGAAAAGGGATTATTATGAATTTTTCATGATTTATGTTTCTTAATTTTAATTATGTGATATGCTATGATCTTGTTGTATATGATTAGTTGCATTTATTACTCTTTGTTATGCATGAGAACCGTTAGAAATTCATGACTAGTGTGGCCTGGTGTGTCCTGTTTAAGACTTAGAAACCTGTGTATATGTTAGCTTAGAAAAACAAGAGAGTTGGGATAGGCTCGCTCCCGTGGTTGGTGTCGCCATCGGGGTTGGTTTGTAGGGCTAAAGTGAAGTGTGTACATCACTTTGGTCAGTGGGAAATTTATTTCGTTCCAGGCTCGCTCCCGTGGTTGGTGTCGCCACTGGGGTTGGTTTGTAGGGCTAAAGTGAAGTGTGTACATCACTTTAGTCAGTGAAATCGTTTCGTCACTCGGGTTCTGTTTGAAGTTCGAACCAGGCAGAAAACGGTTTACGTGTAGTCCTCTAGGCCGCATGTGTAGCAGGATTGGATGCACGTAGAGGATTTGTGAACAGTCAGTTATCCGATAATATGAGCGTTGACTCTGTGTGAGATGTGAACCAGTGACCTGCTATAGGATGGCTAGTTACATGACTCGTTTCTTGGCTAGGTATGAATTCTTGTGAGAGGTAGTCCAGTTGTGTTTCTTTTCACGATTTATGGATTCTTGTGAGATGTAGGCCAGTTGTGTTTCTTTTCATACATAGATCGGGATTAATATTTAATTATCTATAATTTGAGACATATGGTATATACATGAGGGTTTCATTGTTTGGATTATTTCGCTCGACGTACTACGTCTCTTGTTGTAGATTTTTAAGTATTAATTCCATCTAGTGTATGACTCTGTACTTAGATGATTATTCTAATCGCTAGCTGCATGATCGACTTGTTACTTGGTTGATTTCCTGGGATTTATTATGATTATTCTACTCTAGTAGTAAATTATATTTAGATCATTAGTATTTCAGTTGCATGTTTCCATTGTTATTACCATTATTTGCATTGGTCGTACGACCGTTCTATTCTTCCTTTCGGGATCTTGCCGTGCGCCATGCACCTGACGTACACCTGTTTTCCCTGGTGTACGTCAGACTTAGAAGAAGAACAGGTTCAGCTTGGAGATGCGCCAGAGCCGAGTATTCTCAGCAGGAGTGTCTTGTAGACGAAGCAGAAGAAGAGTTGAAGCTCAGTTATTCCTTTCAGTTTATTTTCGCAGCATTTCCTTTTCCGCCTGATCATTGTATTTTATATTCTCCAGTATTTCATTCAGATAGTTTGTATAAGGGCATGTTTGGCCCGAATATTATGTCTGGATGATCATTTCAGTTGTGATATGTATCTTTTGGTTCTGAGTTGTTTATTATATTCTCATTACTGTGATCGGGGACCTGTGCCTTCGTTTGTATTTCTTGACGCTTAGCGTATTAGATTGAGAAGACGGGGTCTAACACTTATCTCTTCTCAGTTTAATACGTTGCGGGCTTGTTCACGTTCCGATTCCCCGGTATTTTGGGAAGCGGGGCGTGACAGGTTTTAGTGGTGGCCCACGCAGGTCAAGGTCCCGGTCACGATCCCGATTTCTTACCAGTGAGAATATAATGAATAATTTAGACGCTTATCATATTTCATCCGTAAGACTATACCTTAGCCCTTATCCTAGTATCTTGACCAACCTCGTATTAGTCCCTACCTTATCACTTTTTGACTCCGGAACATCCCAATTTTTCTTGTCTCGTCACTTTCCGACTACACTCTTTTCGTATAACTTCTCTTTCCTCGTACCGTCCCAATTTTTCTTGTCTCGTCACTTTCCGACTACACTCTTTTCGTATAACTTCTCTTTCCTCGTACCGATCATTATTTTATGTGTTATTATTTTTACAACTATGTTTTCTTTGATTTGACTTATATATCGTTTAATTGTATTAATTTCTGCATTATTTATTATATTATTTTATGTATCATACATAATGTTATATTGTGTGTTTTTTTATTAAAAATATATACCATTACTTATAAATTTTCAATTGTTCAAGTCATATCATTAAGTGTTTTGTATTGCTCCAGATTTCACATATTCATTACATAGTATATCTGATATTCAGATTATTTTCTTGTGTTTAAATATATTTTAGCATATCTAAATTGCGTATAAGTGCGTTTTTCTATCATATCATCTATTAATTACTTATGTTTTAGATTATTGTATATTGTTCGTATTTTTTTAGTGATATACTTTAATAGATTCATGATTTTAATATTCTTCATATGCAATATATTCTTATCATTTTCAGTATATAATTTTATCAGATAGTCTTGTCTTGTTAGATTATTTTAGTATGTTCATATTGGTTTCGTTGTTTCTAAGAGCCATGTATTTCTATTTTAATTCCAGGCATTATTTATATTGTTAAGTTTAGAGTTGAGTTACTAATTATATAGTTATTTTGTTACATTAATTATTATTCTTTTATAACTAATATAAGAGGTAATTCTAACATGTGTTTGTGGGTATGTATAGTATTTATTCATGTTTGTTTATAGTGTATTTACATATTTGTAGTTGTTTGTTTCGTTTTCGGTATGTGTTGTTTTATCATTATAAACATTGTATACGCGTGTTAATCTTTGTATTCATTTTATAGTATTTTTAGATGTTTATGTATTTTATTATATCATTGTTTATTGTTCATTCTCTATTCATTATTTTCGTTACTTGTGTTATGTTTTACTTTTTTATTCTTTTATAATTACTATTTTTTCCATTATGGTGTATTCATGTATATTATTATATTTACAATATATATTTTTATTAATTTATAGTCATTCATCATTTTTAGTATCAACTTGTCTAATCGTGTTTTGTTTCATGTATTATCAGTGTTTATGCTCACATGTTCATTAATCATTCATGATATGTTTATCCAAAATTTATCGCTGTTTTTATTATACGAATATATGCCCTTCTTATGTTTTTATTTGTTTATATATATCTATTTATCTTTTATAATTTAAGTTTTATGTATCATACATCATTTTTATGTATATTTATGCCGATTGTATTTATGTGATTTTGATTACTATGTCATATATTGCTACATCTGAATTGATTTTATACAGTAATGATTATTATTGTTGTATCTTGTTTATATTTATTATTTACCATATGAATATTGCTAATATTTTAATTTATTATATTGTTTGTCGGAACATATATAATTAAGTCTTTCTTATTATGTTGTATACAATATGTTTATTTCGTATTACTTATTTGTTATTACGTCTATTTTATCATATAATATTTTGTGACTATTTCCATCATAGTTTATCTTGTTAGCATTATTAAACTATGAGTATTCAAATTTTTATATGCTTATGTTTTCATTTTAACGCTTATTATACATTATGATTATATTTGCTATACACATTATGTGGTTCTGAATCTTGTTTATCTTTTGCTTTGATATATTTTATTTTATGCTTTGATTTTAATTGTGTTTCTTCGAACCTGTTTATGATTTTGCATTATTTCCTCTGTGATATATAACTATTGTATGCTAATAATTATTGTGTATTGCTTCATTATGCTATTGATTATTATTATTATTGCCTCTGTTTGTTTGTCTATATATATTGATGTGTTTCTATCTTTACTGTTTGCTATTTTTTATTATTTTTATATCTATGCTTCCTTACGTGTGATTATGTTTTGACTATTTTAACCATATGTTGCTATATGTTGCTGTAATATTATATTTGAACTTTTTAACATAATTACAAATTTTTATTTTTGGAAATTTGTCTTATATGTCTTATTTGGTTGAATATGATTTGTCAATTATAGTCATGTGTTTTCTTTGTGACTATATTTTGTATAGTTGAATATCTATTATACTAACTAATTGTATAATATTTTTATTGTGATTTGATATGTTTATTATTATTTTCATGTCTCTTATGTTATACATTATGTTTATCTAAAATCTATATATGTTTGATTCCCTACTATTTTATTTTGCTTACCTAATCTTCAATTGTTCTTTTGATTTTGCTTGTATATGATTCATCTGTTATTATTATTATATATTTGTGTTTTTGTGATTTATCATGTTCATCATCTGCTTACGAATGATTATTTATACTTTGTTGAGATTTTATCTTTTACCTTCTTTGTTATTTATATTGTAGAGTTGATACGCTCTACCATATATTCTAGTGATTGACAATTTTATTAAATTAAATATTTATATTTCATATCAGATTTTGTATGCTATATATTAGTTATATTTTACCAATTATGTGTTATTGATTGTATTTAACACTGTGATGTGTCGTCTTATGATACTATATCAATAATTTCGTGTTGATATTATATTTTATGTAATTGTATATTTGCTGTCGACTCTTTGCTATTAAACTGTGTTGACTTATATTTATATTTTTGCTTATGTCTAGATGTTGTGTTATATTATAATTTGATACGTATTAATTATTTATTTACAATATACATGCTCAAGCAATCTCTTTCAATTATGTATACTTACATCATTCTTATTATTTATACTACATATCAGACTTTCTTATGACCTTGATTTGCTTTATATATTTGTATTGACTATTCACTTTTGATTCTCATGAATTATTCTCTATTTTGTCTTGTATAACTTATAATATACACATCCATTTCCTCATTCAACATTGCTCACACATTTGTCATGACGTGCTATGACCTCATTTCCATATTCCTGTCCTTGGGTTCTTTGTGCGTCACACGTATTTTGAATTCCGAGGACGGAATTTGTTTTAAGGAGGGTAGAATGTAATGGCCGTAAAATTTTGATACTAGTTAAAATAAATTTTTGGTATTTTAAAATATTTAATTATGATTTTTAAAAGAGTATTTGTATTTTTCTTGATTTTCTAGAAATTTCTATGATTTAAAGTCTAAGTTTTATATTTATTTAAAAGGTTTTTTATATTTATAAATTAATTTAGTGTAATGAAAATTCTGGGATTTATCCGTTGTGTTACTGATACTATTACGTATTATTTTAAATAATACGTCGTATTATTATTACTATTACTTATTAATTCTTGTATTATATTGAATTATTAATTACGTATTATTTATGTAAATTATTGTATTATTTTAATTATTACATATCAGCTGTCGTATTAGCATAACTGGTACGTTTTATCGTGTAGATAATTATCACATAATTATGTAAGTAAATATATTTTTATTATTAATTATTTCCGTTTAATTGTACAATATGGGTATATTTTCGACAGTTTCATATCAACTGTTGTATTAGCTCAACATGTACGTTTTTACTTGTAGATAATTATTATGTAATTAGTTTAATTTTTAAGTACCCGAAATTATTTATTTTAATTATTTTCGTTTAAATACCTGAAACTATTTGAAAATACTCCCAAATTATTCTGCTTCCCGTCAAACCCCAACAACCACGTTCCCACCCGCCTCATTTTTTCAAAAATAACTACTACCCACGCGCATCTCATTCATTATTTTATTTTATTTTTTTTAATTTTTTTTATTAATTTTTCCCCTATTTAAACTCTACCCAGCCCCCATCTCTCTCTTCGTACTCCTCTCTCTCTCTTCTCTCTCTCTCTCTCTCTCTCTCTCTCTCTCTCTCTCTCTCTCTCTCTCTTTTTTTT
>NC_033803.1:41882176-41897381 GCF_001876935.1 Asparagus officinalis
TGTACGGATTTATTTGAACGAATGATATTAAAAATATATTTTGAATATAGATACTGTAAAGATAAAATAAGATAAAATTATTTTAGATTAGTTTATGATTTTTTTAAGGATTTATTTGACAAAATAATCATTTTAAAATAATTATAATAAATTATTTTGGTGAAAAATCATTTTAGAGTAATTATAATAAAACAATAGAATTTGATTGACAAAAGAATTATTTTAGAATAATTATAATTTAAAAGAATTTATTTTAGAATACGTATCAATTTAGTATAATTTCAATAATTTAAGAAAGTTTTATAAAAGGAATTATTTTAGAACATTTATAAATATTTTTAAAAGATTTATTTTAGAAAAAGGATTATTATGAATTTTCATGATTTATGTTTCTTAATTATGTGATATGCTATGATCTTGTTGTATATGATTAGTTGCATTTATTACTCTTGGTTATGTCTGAGAACCGTTAGAAATTCATGACTAGTGTGGCCTGGTGTGTCCTGTTTAAGATTTAGAAACCTGTGTATATGTTAGCTTAGAAAAACAAGAGAGTTGGGATGGGGAAGTTAATGTTCATGTTGTCGGATAAGACTGTTGATGTATCTTCCAGGCTCGCTCCCGTGGTTGGTGTCGCCATCGGGGTTAGTTTGTAGGGCTAAAGTGAAGTGTGTACATCACTTTGGTCAGTGGGAAATTTATTTCTTCACGGTTCTGTTTGAAGTTCGAACCAGGCAGAAAACGGTTTACGTGTAGTCCTCTAGGCCGCATGTGTAGCAGGATTGGATGCACGTAGAGGATTTGTGAACAGTCAGTTATCCGATGATATGAGCGTTGACTCTGTGTGAGATGTGAACCAGTGACCTGCTATAGGATGGCTAGTTACATGACTTGTTACCAGTGGATCGGTGTCGCCACTGGAGTTGGTTTGCTAGATCAAGATGAATCGGTGTCGTTACTTTGGTTAGGATTTATGGATTCTTGTGAGATGTAGGCCAGTTGTGTTTCTTTTCATACATAGATCGGGATTAATATTTAATTATCTATAATTTGAGACATATGGTATATACATGAGGGTTTCATTGTTTGGATTATTTCGCTCGACGTACTACGTCTCTTGTTATAGATTTTTAAGTATTAATTCCATCTAGTCTCTGGTGTACGTCAAACTTAGAAGAAGAACATGTTCATCTTGGAGATGCGCCAAAGCCGAGTATTCTCAGTAGGAGTGTCTTGTAGACGAAGCAGAAGAAGAGTTGAAGCTCAGTTATTTCTTTCAGTTTATTTTCGTAGCATTTCCTTTTCCGCCTGATCATTGTATTTTATATTCTCCAGTATTTCATTCAGATAGTTTGTATAAGGGCATGTTTGGCCCGAATATTATGTCTGGATGATCATTTCAGTTGTGATATGTATCTTTTGGTTCTGAGTTGTTTATTATATTCTCATTAGTGTGATCGGGGACCTGTGCCTTCGTTTGTATTTCTTTACGTTTAGCGTATTAGATTGAGAAGACGGGGTCTAACACTTATCTCTTCTCAGTTTAATACGTCGCGGGCTTGTTCACGTTCCGATTCCCCGGTATTTTGGGAAGCGGGGCGTGACAGGTAGTGCAATGAATGCTTTGTAGGTGCACGTTTCACTTAACATGTTGGCATCATGACGCAGATGTGTTGTATTGTCAGCCACTACGTGCTGCTTTGTAACACACTTTGAGCTAGCTAGGGAGTGACTATTAAGCTTCCAACCTGACAAGATTATTGAGTCTAGGTGATTATTGGGCTTCTGAATTGTTCTATTTAGTGAGCTTATCAAACAGACCAATCACTGAAGTTAGTGGGCTGAGTTTGTGTAAATAACTTGACATTTGAGTTTCTCTCATTAATGTGCTGGCAAATCTTGGACAACGTTAGAGACATATATAAAGGCCTATACTCAATAGAATTATACAAGATCTGTCACCTATTCTCTAGAAATTGTAGTACTTGTTTGACTCCAGTTCTATGCCAAACGAAGGAGCTCATAGTTCACCAATACACTTAAGTAGCAGTTCTTGAACGTAATTCGGTTTTGCGATCCTTGCACCAGAGTAGGTCGAATATTGCATTAAGCTCAGCGTTTAGGATGCACAACGATTCGAACTAGTTTTCGACAGCAAGTATTTTCCGAAAGTTTGCATTACCTATCTTAATTTCTTTTCCTTTTGTTCTAACAAAAATAAATTCGGTTATTAAGTGCTACAAATTCATTTTATCACTGCTAATGTTCTCAAAATATATAAATTTCCAGATAGACCACATGCCCATATGCCATCTTGAAGTCAATGATTGCTTGAACTGTGAAGGAAATGTCTCTTTTCTATCTTAGATCTGAAGCATTTAGCTCCTAACACCCAAAAAAAAAAAAGTCTATCATCAAAAATAATCCCACCCCTCATCAACTAACCCACAACAACAAAAGGGAATAAAAGAAAAAAAATACTATTAAATACCCATTACTTGTACGAGCATCATTCACACACTATGTACAAAATGTTTTAAGTCCTATGTGTTGAGATACTTGTTAGCCCGTAAAACTACAACAACCATGTGACTTCAACCAGAATCAAGGTAGTTTGGTCTCCCGTCCATATCAGTTGCCTCTCAATTTCGTTTGCTGCTCCTTTAAGAATTCACAAAAAGTCCCAACCACTCTCACCTTCTTCAACCAAGAAAAGAAATATAACCCAAAAACACCTCTCTCTTTCCATCAAAAGAACAAAATAGATCTCACATAATGGCTGGTCTCCACAAAAGCATGAAGGCCAAGCTCCAAAACACCCCAAACCTCAAGCTTATCCTGCTTGGTTTCTTCCTCCTCTTCACCATCTTCATGATTCTAAGATCAAACTCCTCTTCTCCTCCCTCTCCAATTACACAAACCAGAGCACAAGCCCAATCATATCCCCCAACACAATCAACACCAATAATACATTCATGCTCAAAGATCCCACCCTCCCTTGTCGAATCCATCCTTCACTATGCCACCTCAAACACAACCCCACAACAAACCCTCAGTGAGATCTCAGTCTCTGCCAGAGTCCTCGCAAAGAAATCACCCTGCAATTTCCTAGTCTTCGGCCTTGGCCATGACAGCCTAATGTGGACTGCCCTCAACCACGGAGGCCGCACTGTCTTCCTCGAAGAAGACAAGAAATGGATAGAAACCATCCAAGAGAAATTCCCACAATTGGAGTCTTACCATATCAAATATGATACTAAGGTAACAATGGCAGATGATCTGATGGAGTCAGGGAGAATGCCAGAGTGCATTTCTATTGGTGACTTGAAGTTTTCAGAGTGTAGGTTGGCATTGAAGGAGTTGCCAAGGGTGGTTCATGACATGGAGTGGGATGTGATCATGGTTGATGCGCCAACCGGGTGGATTCCGGAGGCACCAGGGAGGATGGGGGCAATATACACGGCTGGAATGCTGGCGAGGGGGAAGAAGGAAGGGGATACTGATGTATTTGTTCATGATGTTGATAGGATTGTTGAGGATAAGTATTCGAAGGAGTTTTTGTGTGGAGGGTATTTGAAGGAGCAAGAAGGGAGGATTAGGCACTTCAACATTCCCAGTCATAGGACTAGCTTGGCCATGCCTTTTTGTCCCTGAGGGAGGAATTTGAGGTTATTGTGGTTTTGTTCCCTTCTCTTAATTTTGTTTCTTGTTGATTATTCTTGTATGTTATAAGGGGATGAGGGCACTGGATTGGATGCGAATGGTTGTTTTGTTGAGGGAATTACTGCTCTATTTTCTCTTTGGTTCTCCTAAAATGTTCACTTCAAGATTTCTACACCACTTCTCTCATTTCAACATGGTTTACTTGTGTTCTTTCTGCCATAGGCTATAGTATTGGGCATTTTTTACTATTTTTCTTGTACCAGATTTAATACTTGGTGATATCTGGAAGTAGTTCATTTTAAGGTTACAAAGATTGAACTCTGCTGTGGGTTTCCATGTTGAATTATCGACATTTCTCCTTCTCTTGTTACTAACTAATCATCTTCTAATTAACTGGCTCTATTAAAGATGTTTAGTTCTGATTGTCAACAATATTAGATCACAGTGGGCAAATATTCTATCCCTGATGTTTTATGTTCATTGTATTGTTGGACGTTATCAAATTTTATGTTAATTTCGTGCAACCTCTTGTTCTGATCCAAGGGAGTCTTCATCAATTTTCTTGGGTCAACTGCTAAGACTTTTTAAATGCAACTAGAAATGTTAAGGAAAATGGTGTTCAATTCTCTTTTGACAGTGATAATTAAATTTGCATCGAATTCGTAGACAACATATCAAGTGGAAGAAGCAAACATTAGCAGCACCCAAACTAAAGAAAGCTGAAAACAGTTATGCTGAATGGTCACGGAAATTATTAGTTACCAGGTATTTGGCAGAAAAAGTACAGTGGCCATTGCAGTAACTTTAGTTTGCTGTAGCCTAACATCTGAAACAACGAAATAAATAGAGAAAAGCAAAGGTAAATGTAAACAATCGCAATAGAGGATAATATTGGGTCTTGGACAATTGCAGGTACGGGCTTCTCCTCTACATCTATCCAGGTCCATGCCTGTTCGATACTCTGGCTGCTCCATTACTTTGCTACCACTTGTGAACTTGAACTCTGGGTGATATGGTATCTTGAACACCACACTTCTGTGTTGGCAATCGATAATGGCATGGAAATTATAAAGCCAATCCATCCCCAAAATGATATCAAACTCATTAGTAAACCAGTCACCAACAAGTTTGTATATAGCTCCCTGCCACAAACTACTACCGGGCATCTCTTAGACTCCCTACTAGAAATTAACACCCCGCTACCTGTATGGATATTCCAACCTGTATCTAAACTATCGCATGGTATGGTGTTTTCTAAGCTGGACCTCAGGTCAAGTTATCATCAACTGAAGTTGTCACGCCCTGATTCCAAAATGTAATAGTTTGGAACGTTACTCGGCAGGCAATGCAACCATTCGGTCACATTCACGCCTCTGGATCATCCTGTATACAGATATATTGCCAAAAGAACTACTACGTAGAGCATGTAACTAAGATAACAAAGAAATTAGATAAATGAAGAAATATATGAAATTACAGAGTTCTATGACAAGTCCACAACTATCCAAAATGGGAGAAAGTAATATACATCATAGTCTGGGGAAAAAATATATGGCTAAAGAAAAGCCTACAAAAACTACCTAAAACAACTGAACTTGAGAAATGACAGAATGAACGGTGATCATTGCCCCTGAGCCTTCTCCTCGAAATACTCTCGGTCCTGCGAAAAAGAACAGTTCCCTATTCTGGGGCACATAAACACCAGGGGAGTCAGAAAACTCCCAACAAGCATGTAAAATGAGAAAATTATGCACGTGTAAGTGTAGGTGGCATATAAAGAAAAGATGAATTCTAAATGAACAGTGATCAAAGAAAATGCTAATTAGGAGATCAAGATAATGTCCATCACCAAGCTACAAGCCTATTATTATTATTTTAGATGTTATTTGAATTAGAGAAGAATATTTTCATGTATATAAATCGGTTCCCCGTAAACCATCCCGGGAACACGGCTCCAAGTCAAGTATTGGCCCTTTGGTCCTTGTTTATATAACTCAGGATATTAGTAATACACATGTGCCCGTTTATATACATGTTATATTCTCCATCAAATTCCCCTTTATAAACCCTATGTTTTCTGTTTAATCGAAATAACTATGCATGAAATGTTGTGCACTAACCACAGAGTTACTGTGGAACAACTTTCATAAAATAATGAAAGATAACCGTGACCCAGAACTTGTCCAATCAAGAAGCGTGCATCGTCTAGTCGATGCTATAATAGTAATAGCCAAGGAAAACCCTCATATCGGGATATCGATATCGAGGGTATAGTCATGCTATGAAAAGCACGCTTATAAATGATATTTTTGATGGAAGTCGTCTTCATGCACAATCTAGCCTATTTGATGTCATTACTGATCAACACGGATTTCAACCACACAATATACTTCAAAGTATAACAAAGTACTCAAAATGAGCTAACAAGTTCACTAAAATAAAATAAGTTAAAAGCTGGTACGAGGCTAATATTTGAATGACAAAAAGAGAGAATTGGATAAATAATCACCTAACCCTAAATAAAACTACTAATATTAACCCTGCACCCAAAACCGACATCATTCCCTCTTCTGTTAGCAAACCATCACATTATTTAACAAACATGAAATTCTAGTAAAAAGTCAAGCCCCACAAAGGAAACTCAGTCCCAACAACTAAAACTCAGGCTCAACTACTAAAATTTTTTTGGCTATAGGATTTTGCACTCCTAACCTAGGAGTTATCATCTAAAGCATCTGATCACAACACCAACTTTGCTTATATGACACCAGTAATACAGAAAGGTATAAGTTTATGTTTATATTGACCAAAATTACATTTATTTGTGGAAAAAATGAAGAGTATAGGATTCGAACTACAGAACCGTGTGTCATTGTCCAAAGCAACTAACCACTACAACCAATTAATCTTTCATGTCATGGTTGATGCAGATAATAAGTTAACTTAAGTTTTCATTTAAGATCCTAAATAAACACTTCCAAATAAGTAAAAGATAAATTTATATGTCTTTTATAAGTCAAAAAATTTATCTTCTGATTTATACAAAAATTATGTGAAATTAATAGTACTAATATTAATAAAAATGTTAAGATCATGGAGAGGAAAATATAATGAATAAATAAGATAGTAAAAATATAGATCCTAGTATTATAAATCATATTATTTATTTACCGAATAAGATATAACAACATAAAAAATCTCTAATAATTTTAAACACAAATTTCTACTATTTATTTCTATGAACTAAAATAGGGGAAGAAAAAGATAGTATTGCATGAAACAGAAGCTAATAAAAAAAAGTTCTAAATTAATTGGGGAAAGAGATGCTTGCATGAATAAAATCAAAATAATCTTAATAATAATAATTGAGGAAGGTATACTTGCATGAATCAAAACTATACTAGTAATAGATTTGATGAAAAGAATGCTTGCCGATTTGTCGAAGAAAAGACTATGAACCACAAATCCTAAAAGAAAAAAAAATCCAAATCTCGTTCCTCTTCCTCTTGTTCTCGGTTGGGTTATTCTTCTTTTTTTCTTTTTTTTCGTTTTCTTTTTCCTACTTTTTTGGAATAGAGATGGGGAGAAGAGGGGATTTGTTTATGTAGGAAAAGATTTAGTGGGGAAACCCTAAAACTAAGAATTTTTATTTAGTAGTAACCGGGTAGTTGTAACAAAAACTACAATGGATCTCATGATTGGATGTGGGAGGATCAATTCACGTAAAATTTGTTGGGCAAATCTCTTTTTTTTTCTACCTCCGAACCAACCTCTGAGAATCTCACACGTTTGAGGAAATCAATGGATTTGTTGAGTTTGTGTACTCATGGGCTTTCTAGGATGGGCATTTGGGAGCCTTTTTTTTCTTTGTTCAATTCCAACATGATGTGGGCCTATGCATAGGGTTTGCCAAAAAATGATTGTGGATCTCGTATAACAAATATTGATTATTACATCCTACCCACCTAAGAAAAGAAATTTCGTTCTCGAAATTTACTAAAAGTCACCTATAGCAAAAAGATGTGGATATCATTGATGAATGTCTTTCTCCCGCTCCCAGGTTGCCTGACCAGGTCGATGATGTCCCCAAGATACTAAACAAGCGGGATAGTTCTGTTCTTGAGGACCTTCTTATATCCAAAATCTTCATTGGTCGCTCCTCATATGATAAGTTTGTCCCAATCTTAAGCTCTGCAATGTCTAGGATGTAGGTTTCATCTCGCACATATCGTCGAAGTTGTGATACGTGGAACACATCATGCACTCCCTCCAATGATGGAGGCAAAGCTAACCGATATGCCACCTCTCCTACTCTCTCTAATATCTCAAAAGGACCGATGAAACGTAGACTAAGCTTCCTGTGGCTACCAAATCTGATAACTCCTCTAGTTGGGGATATCCTTAAGAAAACATGCTCTCCAACCTGGAATTGTAAAGGTCTCCTCTTAGCATCAGCCTAGTTCTTTTGTCTATCCTACTGATTTAAGACACTCCCGTATCGTCTTTATTTTATATATTGTCTGCACTATCATCTCAGGACCTAGCAAACGCCGTTCTCCTAAGTCATCCCAGCATGTAGGAGTTCTACATTTTTTGCAATATAATACCTCATAAGGTGCTATCTGGATGTTGGCCTAATAACTGTTATTATAAGAAAACTTCACAAAGTGTAAGTGATCTTCCTAAGATCCCTTGAAATCTAGCATGCATGCCCGCAACATGTCCTCCAAAATTTGTATAGTCCTCTCTGATTGTCCATCTGTCTGAGGGTGGTAAGTCATGTTGTAACTCATTCTAGTCCAAAGACACTACTGCAAGCTCCTCAAAAAGTGTGATAAAAATCGTGCGTCTCTATTAGAAATAATGCTAACCGCCACCCCATGTAAGCGTACTACCTCCCTCATGTATAGCTCCACTAAACTCTCTGTCGTCTGTCTAACACTAAATGGTATGAAGTGAGCCGACTTGGTGAGTCGGTCTACTACTACCCATATAGCGTTGTTTCCCTTCTGGCTTCTCGGTAGAGCTATGAAAAAATCCATCGTAACATGTTCCCACTTCCACTTAGGAATAGGAAGGGGATGCAATAACCTAGTTGTCCTCTGATGTTCAGCCTTCACCTGCTGACATATTAGGCATTTTGACACAAATCGGACTATCTCCATCTTCATTCATGGCCACAAGTAGTGTTCTCTCAAGTCCTGATACATCTTCGTGCCTCTTGGATGAATAGAAAGCACTGAACTATGCGCCTTCTCTAGCAGCTCTATTCTAATATTTCCCTTAGGCATACATAACCTACCACGGAATCGCAAGGATCTATCCTCATGTATCTGTAGATCAGTTCTCTCCCCAGACTCCACTTGTTTCTTAAATTTTTGGTACCGAGCATCCTCGAACTGGGTAGCCTTGATCCGGTCCATCAGAGTTGACTGCAACTGCAAACTCATCAACTGTCTCCCTACTCCAGGCAATATAATCTCCATATTCATCCTCCAGAACTCAGCTAGCAACTCCCACTATCTGGTGAGTCTCATCGTCACAGGCTTCCTGCTCAAATGATCTGGCACCACATTAACTCATCCTGGGTGATATTATAAATCAAGATCGTAATCTGCCATAAGCTCTAACCACCTGTGCTGTCTCATGTTGAGCTCTTTCTAAGTAAAGATATACTTTAAACTTTTATGATCTGTATACACCTCCACTCTCTGCCCTAAAAGATAGTGTCGTCATAGCTTCAATGCAAAAATCACCGCCGCCAATTCTAGATCATGAACTGGGAAGTTCCTCTCATGTGTCTTCAACTGCCTAGATGCATAAGCTACTACATTCCCATGTTGCATCAGAACACAACCCAAACCCAACCCAGAAGCATCCGTGTGCACTACAAATCCTCCTGACTCATAAGGAATTGTCAAAACTGGTGCTGTCGTCAACTTGTTCTTCAACTCCTTAAATGCTGCTTGACACTCCTGAGTCCATAAAAACTTGACCTACTTTCGAGTCAGCCTGTTGAGGGATCCGGAAAACTTAGCAAAATCATTTATGAACTTCTTATAGTGTCCAGCCATCCCCAAGAAACTTTGCACTTCTGTCACAGATGTAGGAGGATCCAACCTCAACACCACATCAACCTTCTTCGGGTCCATAGAGATACCTACTCCTGAAATTACATGCCTTAGATGGGACACTTACTCTAGCCAAAACTCACACCCGCATGATCTTCCTTAGTCTTGGAGTATATAAGAATGTCATCGATGAACACCACCACAAACTGGTCGATATACTAGGAAAACACCTTATTCATCAAGCTCATAAATATAGATGGAGCATTTGTCACTCCGAATAGCATCAACAAAAACTCATAGTGCCCGTATCGTGTGCGGAATGCGGTCTTGGGTTTTTCTTCTTTCCTCACCTTTAGCTGATGATAGCCTGACCTGAGATCCAGTTTAGAAAACACCCTAGCTCCTCCGTGCTGTTTGAAAAGATCATCAATCTTGGGAATTGAGTATTTATTTTTGATGGTAACCCGATTCAATTCTTGGTATTCAATAAACATCCTTCTGCTACCATCCGGCTTTGGCACTAACACTACTGGTGCTCCCCAAGATGAAGTACTAAGCCTAATAGTTTTCTTATCAAGATACTCCTGGACTTGCTTCCGTAACTCCTCTAAATCTACTATCGGCATCCGGTAAGGTGGTTTTGAAATATGTGCAACTCCCGGAATAATATCAATGATGAACTCTTCTATATCTTGATCTATTGGTAGACACGACAACTCATCAGGAAAAACGTTAAGGAACTCCTCGACAATTTTTGGTATGGGCTTCTCCTCTACCTCTATATAGATTAATACTACATCCATGCCTTCTTAATACCCTGGCTACTCCATCACTTTGCTCCCGCTCATGAATTCAAACTCTAGGTGGCCCAGTATCTTGAAAACTATGCTTCTGCATCGGCAGTCGATCGTCACATGGAAGTTGTAGAGCCAATCCATCCCCAAAATAACATCGAACCCGTTAGTGTCAATCACCAATAAGTCTGCAAATAGCTCCCTTCAACAAACTACCATTGAGCATCTCTTACACTCCCTACTAGACATTTACACCTCGCTACCGGTATGGATATTCTAGCTTGCCTTTAAACTATCACATGGTATGGTGTGTCGTGCAACAAACTGAGAAGATATAAAATAGTGAGATGCCCCAGAATCAAATAGGGTAAAAACATGGACTGAATAAACCAAAATGATACCTATGACTAATCACCAGATGCATCAGACTGCTCAACGGTAAGTGTTATAACCCACCTTGCCTCTGCTACTGCTAAGCTTGCTGACCGTATTGCCCTGAGTGCCTCTGCTGGTAAGGAGGCTGATATAGGGGCTAGAAATGAGGACCCCTCCATTGTCTCTGACCTATAAATTGTTGACCCTGCTGATGTCCTCGAAACATCTGCTACTGTGTGGGAAGTGGTGGCCTCAACTATGGTCCACTCTGTCTAGTCTGGCCTGCTGACACTATCGCTCTACCTGAAGTTCCTTATGAGACTCCTCTACTAGGACAAGCGGTGAGCTGATGATCCACCGCCCCGCATGCTAGGCTAACCCGTTAGCTCTCTGGAAGTCCTTCATCAAGTGCCCCGGCTTGTTGTAAAAATGAGAAATCATGCTGGTTGGATGTGGAGCTGGTCTCGAAGCCCCTGTTTACTAGTACTTGGCTGGTGATCCTCCTATCTGAGTCTTCTGCTGATTACCTCCTGAGTTCTATCTTGTAGGGTAATTGTTAGCCCCTCTCTTCACCGAGTTCATGATCCCAATAATCAGTTGCTCTGCTTTTCGAGCTACCTCTAGGACATTTGCATAAGTCCCAACCCTCTTTTGACTGTAAATCTAAGTTTGCATCTCAAAATTTAGGCCCTGCATGAACCATTATCCCTTATCCACCTCATTCGACACCATCGCTGGGGCAAACCTACTGAGCTTTGCAAATTCTGCTGCATACTCATCTACAGTACTAGCTCTCTGTCTCAGCATAACAATTTTCCTCTGCTTCTCTAGATGAGCTGTCTTCGGGAAAATATCTCTAGGAAACTCTCCCAGAATGTCTCCCATGAAATCGGCTTAGGCAGCTTCTCCTCCTTTGCATCCTACTATGTCCTGGCTAAATTAATGGGCTGCAGCTATACAATGTCCACTCAGTTTTCATCTAGTATCTTTGTGGCCCTCAATAGGTGGTCCATGTTCTGCAACCACATCTCGGCTACATATCCGCCTTTAGTCCTAGCAAAGTGTTGTAGGTTAAGCTTCCGAAAATCAGACACATTACCCGGCCTTGCAACCTGCTGCTGCCCGTCCCTCTGGTAATTTTGAGCTACCAGGTCCATAATCGCTACTTCAAGATTGGCCTGATCGACTTGGTGTCCCTCAGGGACAACTGGAGTAGGGGGTCGAAGTTTTGGGGCCATAGTGATCACCTGAAATGAGATTGGTCGAGATTAAGACTTGAGAAACAGAGAAATGGGAGTCAAGGACGTATTTCTGGAAAGGAAAGAACTCATTCTATACATGCTTTATTTTTTGGCTCAATCTTAGTTTTTTTTCTCTATACAAGATGAGACAGCAATTCTTAATTCTAGCTTCTGATACCAATAAAAACCTTATCACTCCCCGATTCCAAAATATAATAGTTTGGAACGTGACTCGGCCAGCAATGCAACCATACAGTCACATTCATGCATCTGGATTATCCTGTATACAGATATATTGCCAAAAGAACTACTACATAGAGCATGTAACTAAGATAACAAAAAAAATTAGATACATAATGAAATATTTGAAATTACAGAGTTCTATGACAAGTCCATAACTATCCAAAATGGGAGAAAGGAAAACACATCATAGTCTGGGGAAAATATGTGGCTAAAGAAAAGCCTACCAAAACTACCTAAAATAAGACAAACCCTAAACACCAAACCCGAAAATCTAATGCATGGAACAAAAATTTAAAATAAGACAAACCTATTGTAGGCATCGAAAATTGCCTATAGGTCTCCACGAACGGTTCAGCGTTAAAGAGCGACGATGAACATCACTATCGAGCCACAGGAGCCCAATTGACGTCGACTAACGACTAAAGTAAGTCGGGCGAGGCTACGTGAGCTTATAGGGATTTTCGACAAACAAGCGCGGACCAATCGGGACCCGGCACTGTTCACAAAAAGGACAACGCCCTCGTGGGCCTCGACCACTCTACAGATAATGCCAACCACCAGAGCGGATCGAATTCTTCGTCAAGCATCCAACGCCCCGGAATCACTCAAATCCGAGTCGCGGACGAAGAATCTACAGGGAAAACTATCGAATCAACTCAAATGGAGTCTCGGGAGGTGAAACACCCCGGGGGTGTCTGGAAGCGCTAGACACCCCAGGGGTGTCTCGGACCAAGCCGAGACACGTCCTAGGGTGTCTCGGCTCTAAGCCGAGAGACCGCCAGGGGTGTCTCGGCGAAGCCGAGACACCCTAGGGTGTCTCGGCCATGGCCGAGACACCGAAGGGTGTCTCGGCGGCTGGCGCAAGACACCAAGGGTGTCTAGGCCCCCTACCTACCCCCCATACTCCTCATATGCCTATAAATAGACCCCTTGACTCTTTGTTTAGAGGAGGATTTTTGAGAGTCTTGGCGAAGCCCTGCGCTGCAGTCAAAGAGTGATCGAGCGGCTTCAACCGAGGAGGAGAGGGTCTACATCAGTCTTCATCACCCATTCCCCGTCTGATCCTTAGTATTAGCCCTTGGCGTTAATACTAGAGAGTATGATATCTCGCTTTAGGCCGCGATTGACGTTTTAACATCTAGATCTCACGCGATTCGACGAAGCTCTGTCGCGATATTTCTGGATCAGAAGTTTCTAGATCTCACGCGGATCGACGAAGCTCTGTCCGATTTATCCGGATCAAGATCTGAATTGCCCCGGTGGTCCACGGATATTAACGTCCCCGTCATAGGCCAAAGACCGCACGCAAGCGAGACCGCACCAAAACGGATCTCGTGTTTATTTTCGATAAAGTTGCTAATCTTTGTTTGTTGGCACGAGGAGGTCTTATAAAAAGACCGACTTTTTATCGCGATTCTTGTTGTAAACGCTTGAAGTTGTAACAGATTTGTTCGCCGGGAAAAGTTGGTGTTTTCTTCATTACCGATGTCATTGGCGCTCAATTAACACTTTATGGCGTTACAAAGAGATGCGCGGTGCTTTTTATAAGACATCCGGCTTACAATGAAAATCAACAATAAAACAAAGAAATCAAAAATTACAACTTCTCTCTTTTACCGCAACAAAATCACAAGATCCTGTTATCCGGTCTCTTGCTTCTGTGGGTTGTTTGCCTGCGCGCGCGGGTTGCTTACCGTGGACCACCGCGTGATTCTGGATCCAGGCAGATCTACGACGTATTACGGTATTATCGCACCAAGGAGATAATAGCCGGGAGGGATCGTTTCACCAAGGAAACGACCGCTACATCTCGGGATCTAAGAACCAAGCTTAGATCGCGGAGTGTGACGACGTAGATCTGAGATTTAGACTCTCTCGAACTCCTGCCTTTTTCGGTGCGGGTGCTGCTAATGCCAAATCGGCGGGTCTCCAAGTCTTCAAGCCTTCAGATCTCCGAGTTGAGGTGACAATCCGGCAGAGTTTCGGCTCTCTCAGAAGTTTCAGAAGAAAGTCCCCCCAAATGAACGAGTACGCAGGCCTATTTATAGGCTCTCAGAACTGTGCGTTTGCACAGTTCTGAGCCTAGCCACCCCTAAGGTGCTGCGGCCATAGCCGAGCCACCCCAGGGTGGCTCGGCCTTGCCGAGGCCACCCTCAGGGTGCGCTAGCGGGCTTGGCCGAGCCGCACCCTGGGGTGGCTCGGCTTTGTCGAGCCATTCAGGGTGGCTCGCGCGGCCTGTGGCGCGGCTCACGGCCTTGGCGTGGCTCGGCCGTTGGCCGAGCCACCCTAGGGTGGCTCGGCCCTTGGCGCGAGCCAGCCCTGGGGTGGCTCGGCACCGAGCCGCCCAGGTGGCTCGGCTTGGGCGCCGTAGCCACCTTAGGGTGGTTCGGTTCGGGCGAGTTCCCGCCAGGTGCGCGCTGGTTTTTTCGTTTTCCGTTGTTTCCGGGTTGTTTTTGTCCGTTTGTTATGACTTGATTCGCGGATGTGCAGTAAACCTCAGTCGGTGTTTGCAGTTCAATCGCACTTGTTGGAGAGACCCGTCGACTCCCCGAACCAGCTAACGTTGTTCAGCTGCGATGCAGTTCGTTGCTTTGTAGCCTCTTAGTTCGTTTCGTGCTTTAACGTTCGTCGATTTGTCGAATGCATCGCGCCGAGCTGTGTCAAGGGCACCTATTAAGCAGTTTTATACGCCTACAGATACCCCTCCAAAGCCTTTTCATGCCTCGTTCTTTTATAGAAGAGTCTGGGAATGCTGTTGGATATGATTGCCCCCTACCGTTTGTCCGGTGTAACGGGACCTGGAAATGACTTTTTGTTT
>NC_033803.1:41898381-41961189 GCF_001876935.1 Asparagus officinalis
TCCCAGCACTGAATTACGCACCAAACGTCGTCACGAAGGTTCTGAAGCACATCCACCGAAGAGACAAAAGAAAGCCGTCTCCAAACCACGCGTTCATCTTCCTGCTTTAGAAGAGATGTCTGGTCGTGGTGCTTCTTCTGATGAACAAGGTAACTATTTGTTTTTATCCCTTTTACACTTCTTAACGCTCAAACTTATTTCCTGCTCAACTTCTGCAGGGAGTCGAGAGGAAGGAGAATTGCCAGCTGATGCTGCTTCTCCCGGAGGTATGGAGACTGAGGAGACCAGCTTCGTCCAGCAAATGCAAGATGCTCTGAAAGAAGGACCAGCTGATGTTTCACCAACTCCTGACATCACTCCATCGGCTGCGGATACAGGTACTGATCTTTCTCCCCTTGGAAGAGAAATCCGAGAAATGAATGAGTCAGACCGTGTGCCTCCTTTAATGACTTGTGTGCTTGGTCTCCTTTTAGTTAAACTAAAAGAAGCAGGTACAAGTGGTGAAGCTCTCGAATCCGTCCCGACCAACGAAGGTAATTAATCTTTGTTTTGAGCAAATTCGTTTGAATTTACGTGTCATTTACAATTCAACACGTTTGGTAGATGCCACGATGCATGAATCTGTTGGAGGAGAGGCCACGCATGCAACAGAGGTCGAGGAATTCAATGAGCATCACCTCAATTTTGATCTCTCTGAAGGCGACCATGAGTATATCTCCGACTTATTATCGGGGAAAACTCCTAATGCAGCCACAGAATCCAACGTTGGAGTTGGTTCAACAGAAGCAGGTCATTCTGAAAGTAAGACCTCTATTCTGTAAACTCCATATATGCATACATAGATATTTTAACTTGATTAATCATATAAGTGTTTGATTTATAGGACCAGTTACTGGAACTGATACCACTATAATCATTGGGACATCTGGTCAACCGGATATTCGCGACCTTGTGCCGTGGGCAGGAACCGAAGTTAATCTCTAATCATCTATTCCTGAATCCCAGCCTGCTACTTCTATAGATCCGATGATAATAGAAGTCACCGTCACTCCCCAGATTAGTCCGGTCACAACAAAAGCGAGACCAACTGAAGAAGTTGGTACATCGGCCGATGTTGTGACTAGAATTGGTGAGTTTTACCCATCGTTTGTTTCAAGTTTCCGATCAACATTCTATTAGGCTCATTGTAATCCTTTTGTCTGTAGAATCCCCTGTTAAGGAGCCTGTTGATTTGGATCCGCCATCTTCTGAAGCTTTAGTTGAAAAGACATCTGATGTAGCGGGTGTATCAACAACTGCCATTCTTGAACCAACCTTGGTTGTTCAGGAATCCGGACTGTCATCCTTGGGCGAACCAAGTCATGCTGGAGGCTCTTCCGTTGAACTTGGTATGCTTTAGTTTATTGTCTTGTATGCATATATATATGTCTTGTACTGACTTATTTGCCCTCATCGCAGCTTCTTCTTCATCATTATCAGATCGCATCCAAGCCTTATTAGCAGACGAGGATCCGGATAAAGCCGGCATTTGTTCTGATCTCGACGGCTTCATATCCTTTTTGAATTCTATGGTTGATCGTATTCTCTCCAAAGGATTGCAATTTGAGAATTTTAAGAAACCTCTTGACCGTTATATATCAGGGATCCGAGATGAAGGATATAATGATTTAGCTGATTCGATCAACGCCTACATGGTTAACTTGAAGCAACATGTTGACCTTCTGAAGGGTCTTCGCACCAAAAGCGTACCTTCCTACATTGCTTCTCACATGGACTCCAAGCTACAAGCGTGGCGTGATTCTCAAAAATCACCTAATCTCGAACTCCAACAACTAAGAGCCCACAACGATCAACTTAGGGTGAATGTTGACAAAAGAACACAAGCCAAGGCTATCCTACACCGGGATTTAGAATCGAGCCGAGCGGAAATAGCTCGCTTAGAGGAGGAACTTGCAATGGCCAAGGATGCTCACGATATCCTAGAGTCCGAGTTGACGCAGGAAATTCATATTAAAGGCAACCTGTTACAGCAACTGAACCTTCAAGATAAAATAATTGCTGAAAAGGAACAAGAGGTCGCCACGCTTCACAGCGTTGACGAAGAAGCCTTCAAAATCAAATTGGCAGCTGAGCTTGAACAGGCTCGCGCGTTAGAGCTTTTGCAGCTTGAAAATCAGATTAGTCAGTATAAACTTTTGTAATTGGAGAACATACATTTTTTGTAACTTTGTTTGAAAACTCTTGGTCAACATAGTGAACCTTTTTGCTCATTATATTGAATCTTTTTGCTCATTGAGGTTTTATTATGATTACTCATTCTTATTTTAGAATAAATAACCATAATACTTATAGGATTTTTGGCAAATCCTCAGCCATCAACGGATTTGATATGCCTTTACCGATTACCGTTTGAGTCGGGCTAGTATGTGAATTATCTAGGTCCGTTTCACATATAACGTTGGGCTAAAAGAATTATCTATCTCCTGGTCTCTTGTTTGTTGGTAGAGATGAACCCGATGATGGAGAGGAAGAGTTTTATATTCTATCTCCTGGTCTCTTGTTTGTTGGTAGAGATGAACCCGATGATGGAGAGGAAGAATTTTATATTCTATCTCCTGGTCTCTTGTTTGTTGGTAGAGATAAACCCAGAATCGGAGAGGAAGAATTTTATATTCTATCTCCTGGAGTAAAGAAACTCAAAGTGTGATCTCCACTTAGAGAATCCGGATTGGTTTGAATAATCCTAATTGTCATAAGGTTTGAGTGTTCAATTTCAAAAGTGGACCTTTCGTTCGTAAAATGAATCGAAAAGAGATTTTGGTTGTGGTCCTAACTGAGTAAGGTTTGACCAAGTGAGAGTTTTGAGACGATCCAAATTGTAGAAAGGTTTGATCGCTCGATTTGTGGGCCTCTCGTTCATTGAAGGAATCGAGAGGGGATTTTGGCTCTGGTCCTAACTGTTTAAAGGTTTGACCAAGTGAAAGGTGAAAGTTTGAATGATTTTAATCCATGACGTTTATACTCTTATACTTTTCGGAGTGTGGCGATCGTTCTCATTCAGTTTGTTTTACTATTGAGACACCGGCTTCAACCAAGGCTTGTATTGTATTTTTGAGGGTGTAGCATTTCTCTGTGGGATGAAGAATCCTCCTGTGGTACTCACAATATTTCGGGTCAGCAATCCCGCTAATTTCCTCTTGATTTTTTATAGGCGGGAGTTTGATTTTGTCATTTTCTAGAAGATATTTGAGGGTGACTGGAACATCATCGTCTTTGAAGGAGTATCGTGGTATCTGACGCGGCTGTTGTGGCGACCGTTCCCATGATTGTCGTCGTGGTGTTTGATCAACAGCAAATCTAGGTATGAACTCTAGTTGACTTTCCTCAACTGTTTTTCTTTTGGGACAGCGCCTAATTGAGGTGGTGACAAACTCGACTTCCTTCTGCTTTTCATTTTCATCTTCATATCTTTTTGAGCGATGTCGAGAAGAAGGAATTGGGCCACTCCCAGTATCATTGAAGGATGTGATCGTATCACCCCCAGTGTTATCGATGGGTGAATCAGTCTTGATGACTGTATTCAGATTCGGACCATCGTTATTTGTCCTATCTGAAATAGGCGTGATTGGTGTAGCGCAACAGCTAGACCCAGCTTGATGGTCAGATTTAGGAAATCTACACCTTTCATCTTGCAACTCTCTTATTTGTCGCATAGCCAATTCCATTTTACCCTTAAATTCTTCCTTCTGCTTGATTAACGCTTCTTGAACTATTTGAGTGAGCTGATCAGGAGTAATGGTGAACGCATCTCTAGTGTTTTTAGAAAGACGTGATAACTCGTGTAGAGTTACTTTCACTGGGATGTTAGCCAATTGGGTCATAACATCGAAGTGGTATGAAATGTTCGAGCTTTCCGATTTATCTCGTCCAATCGATCGATCGAAACGAGACTGCCTCGGAACATCTGCTCTATTTTAAGTCTCACTTGTGTATGATCTTCGGCAATAAAGCCTTGATAGTTCGGTCATTCATTGGCACCCTTCGTGTGCCCGTCTTCGATTAGTACCACCGTCTTAAGTCCGAAAGTATCAATAAATAGGAAGATCTGGAGAGCCTGTTCCTCGCTCACTTCTTTGATGATGACGCCGATGTATCAATCATGACACTCTTCAATGAGAAGCAAAAAGACGACGAGACGGTCGACAACTTCGTCAAGCGCTTCCGGAATAAGACGATGAATTGCCGAGATCCGATCACAGAGGACTTCATCCTTCAAACCTGTCACAACAACCTCTCTTTAGATGTGTTGGAAGTTATGGGAGTAGCACCCTCTGTTAGCCCTTAAGTTTTGATAATGTTTTACAATCACCATTATCAGTACTAATTGCTTATTAAGTAAAAATATAGTTAATATATACATCAAGCATGTTAGTGCCACTTATAGAGGATTGGATGGAATATGCGCTACAATGATGATATCCAAAGGAGGAGGAGGCATAGTAATGAAGCAACGTTCATTCAAGAACACCAAATGCAATAAGAAGCTTCATCAAACTCAAGCTATATCAAGACTCAAAGAATTGTATTCTACGTGAGGATATTAGCTAGTTTTTATTTTCTCTCTAGTACTAAAATGTAGGCAAATAGTTTAGATTTAAATTGAAGCTATTGGGATATCATACACACGTTTTCATGCTTATAGTTTTGAGCGTTTTCACAAAATACTATTTTTCACAAGTATGAGGACCTATTCTTAAAATTTTTTTCCCAAACAATTTGTTTTTAGTGTTAAAAACATTTTACAAAGTTTCATAATTTTTAAAAGTCAATTAAATATTTTACAGAATTTTTAAGAGAGTCAAAATCAGGTTTTTTTGAATGTGTCAGTTTGCGGTCGACCGCCACGGTCGACCGTGCCTGAGTTCATTCGTCAGTAGGCAGCAGAGACTTTCACGGTCGACCGTCGCGGTTGACCGTGAGCTCGAGATTTCCCACGGTCGACCGCCACGTTCGACCGTAGAAATCTCTGGACTTTTCTCAGTCTCTGAGCTGTTTCGCGATCGACTGTGAAAATTGCACGGTCGACCGCCGCTTAATTCAAACGGTCTTCTGGTACATTTCTTAGTGCCGATTGTACACAATCTCAGCGCCGATTATTTTCCTGGATTTTGGGGATTAGGGTATGGGTTTAAACAGCTAGTTTCTCCTATTTAAACTCATACACTCCTTCTTCCTCAGGTGTTCCAAGTTTTTGAAAAACCAGAGACTTTGTTTACTGAGAGCCAAAATTTTTAAAACCTATTTTCTGTGTTTTCTCAAGTTCACATTCCAGCTTCAGTTTAATCTTTCTCTTTGCCATAGGGACATTATAAAGAGAGAGTTCTTACACAATTACTACTATTTTGAGAGCTTGATCTTGTAGAGATCAACTGTGTGGGAGTGTGATCTTGTGGAGATCAACTGTGTAGTTGTGAGATCGTGAGGAGATCGTTGTGTAGAAGAAGTTCCGGCTTCCAAACCGGGTTGTGTAGTGGATTTCTCCTCAAGAGTGGGGAGCGGGGACGTAGGTCAGCGGACCGAACCTCGTTAACACATCGCGCGTCACAAGGATAACGATTCCTAACTCTATCTTTATTTCTACTGTTGTTCATTTTATGGTTTGTTGCTTGTCTTAATTTTTATTGCACTATTTTAGCCTTGAGACCCTAATCACCCCCCCTCTAGGGTCCAACACCCTCCAATACCTGAAAAGAGCTGAAGATGCTTGGAGAGCAGGCCGAACGCTTCATCAGAAGGAAACAGGCCGAGAGAAGCCAACCGATGGCTAATCCTCCGAATTCAAGCTTCGTCTCCCATGGCAAGGGGAAGGCACCTGCATCAGCTGCTGATGCTAATCAAACCTCACAAAAACAATCCCGGAGATAGCAAAATATTTTGGATTCGAGACTCCAAAAAGAATACTCTTTTAAGGACAAAAACGTTCCAGCCATTTTCGAATCTCTCCTTGAAAACAACAAGATCAACCTGCTACCTTTCGCAAATTAGGAGGAAACTGATAACATTTCGGATCCAAAGTACTGTGCATACCACAGGAGGATCCTTCACCCCCACCAAGGCTTGCTTCGCTCTTAAGAATAGCATCTAAACCTTGGTTGAAGCTGGCGTCATAACACTAAACTAAGCCTAATAAGAGCGGTGACACTCCAAAGAGTATACGAGTATAAACTGCTTCTTAATACCCCAATAGGTATATGAGTCTAAACTATTTCCTTTCTTTCACGAGAAGTTCCTAGAGAATCTTATATTCTTAAGGATAACCTGAACATACGACTGAGGACAACGTACTCCTCATTAGACCCAGTTTTGTAAAGAAAGCTGAAGGTGGATAATTCATGTAACAGGAAGTTTCCGAAAAAATGTTAAATGTAATATTCTTAGGGATAACCCGATCATTACGAACAAAGTGATAAATACTAAACTCCCACTGTGATTTCCTAATACCCTTTTGTTGATGACTCACAGCCTCCCACCACAAAATCCCCTAACGATCAGAGTAATTAACGGTGGGATCACCAAAATTCCTTTTGGTTAAATCCACTCAAACTTTCGATGCATCTGTGCACTCAACATCCTCATTGTTAGAGTCCGGACATGGTACTCAGAATTTTAATGTCCTAATCCTGGACGAATTGTCAAACCCTTCGTGTTAAGTTCTTATCACTTGACACCAAGAATCCCCATTGAGTAATCAGTACAAGTCAACACTCCCACTGTGATTTGTACTCCCACTCCCACCTGGTCAAACCTTCCTACAGTTAGGACCACAACCAAAATCCTCTCTCGATTCCTCCAATGAATGAGAGGTCCACAAATTGAGCGATCAAACCTTCCTACAGTTAGGATCGTCTCAAAACTCCCACTCGATCAAACCTATAAAAGTTAGGGTCACCTCAAACTCTCGCTTGGTCAAACCTTCCTATAGTTAGGACCAAAATCATAATTCACTCTCGATAAACAAGAAATTTATCTTTAGTTCGGTAATCAAACCTTCCGATAGTTAGGATTATCCGAATCCATTCGATTCTCGAAGTGGATATCCCACTCCTAGTTTCACCTTGTCCGGATTCTCGAAGTGGAGATCCCACTTCGAGTTTCCTTCGCAACTGGAAATAGAATATAAAATTCTTCCTTTCCAGTATCGGGTTCGTCTTTGTCCCAAGAGAAGACACCACCTTTTCAACCCTCATAATCCGTGCTTCACACGCATGGGGAATTTTATCCCGAATCCTAAGAAGGGATAAGTCAATGCCTAACACGCATTATTGGTTTAGTCTTTCACCGATTAAAGAAGACACCAGAATCCAGGTCTGGGGATTTTTATCCTAAAGCCTAAGTAGGGATAAGTCAGCGCCTTACACGCGTTGCCAGGTAGTCTATTCCCATAGAAAAGATGAAGTCTATGTATTCAATATCGTAGAACTAAAAGAGTTAACTCTTTTAGCACAACGTTATGTGCAGAACAGGTCTAATCAATCTACATGCTAGCCCGACTCAAACGGTAGTCGGTAAAAGCTAATCAAACTCGTTGATGGCTGAGAATTTGCCAAAAAGTCTATAAATGCGAGTCATTGATGTACCAGCTTCATTAGTTGGTCTCGTGACTTGAGCATCCAACGACTTCGGGATAAGATCCATATCTACAGACGAAATAACTTTAATAGTTGGTCCCGTAGCCTAAAATTTGAGACCGCCAAGCTCCAACGCCTTAAGAGCTTAAACTGTGTAGACTCCAACAAACGTACAAGTATAAAGACGATTCCAAGGAGTTCAATTACAATCAGATATGAATTCCCGATCAACGCGTTACAGTAAAGGTCGATGCCGGTAACACATCAGCAGTTTTGCCAAAATAGGGGCAAAAGACGATTCCAAGGAGTTCAATTACAATCAGATATGAATTCCCGACGAAGATGATCAGTTCAAGGTCGATGCCGGTAACACATCAGCAGTTTTGCCAAAATAGGGGCAAAAGACGATTCCAAGGAGTTCAATTACAATCAGATATGAATTCCCGACGAAGATGATCAGTTCAAAGTCAACTCAATGGCACGAGCTAAGTTCAGAAACTTACACACCAATCTCAGTTTAAGATTTCGACAATGGTCAGATGATAAACGCATAGTCGGATAAACTTTATCTATTCGACAAAACACTGAATGGACTGAAGACTGAAGAAGTCAAGAATTGAAACAGTTCACAGGTCCCTCTATGAAATTGAGGAAATGACATATCTTATCCAAAGCATTCCAGACTCCTCTATAAAAGAATGAGTCTGAAATAGTTTGGAGGGGGTATCTGTAGGCATCTAAAAATACCTATGGGTGTCCGCACACAGCTCGAGATGGAGAGAAGACGACGAACATCGTTATCCGAGTCTAAGAGGATTATCTGACGCCAACAAGCATAGGAGGCAAAGCGGCGAACCAAGTGGCCTACGCGCTCAACAGTCAGCTCGCGCGTGCCAATCAACACGCGTGCCTCGGTCAACATGCGCGCGTCAATCAGTTCACGTGTGTCGGTCAACACGCGTGCATCAATCAGCTCACGCGCGTCGGTCAACACGCGCGCGTCAATCAATTCGTGCGCATCAATCAACACGCGCACGTTAACCAGCACGCACACGTCAACCAATGCGCGTTCGATAGTCAGTCCCGCAATGAAGCGTACAAGTTAACAACTCGACCAAATACATGAAATGGCGAAAAGAACAAGTCCCGAAGAATCGGGAAAATACCAAACAGTTCAAACCCTCGTGCCTGCACGAGTTGAACCGCGCTGACCCGCGCGCTGGACCCGCGCCCAGCACGGCTCCGTCAGCCACGTCTGCACCTGCGGCGCGGGTCGTTCTAGGCCGCTGCCGACCGCGATCGTCGTGGGTCCTTTCGCATCCGACCCGTCGATCACGCTGGTTCGAGCCCGTGTCCTGACAGCGTCCGCATGGTGTCGACCCGCGCCCCCCGCGGGTCAGCAATGCCCGTCGCGCTGTTTTGACCCCCTGACGCGTTTTTTGACGGTTTTGAGCGGTTTTCTTAGGATTTATCTATTCTAGGGATTCCTAACTGACTTGATATCATCTACAAACATGGTTAGGCCCTTATTTACTGAAGATAAGGTCAAATCACCCATTCTTATCCAAAAACCCCTCAACCGAAGCTATAAATACAGGCCTAGGGGCTCATTTCACAGGGGCGGAATATTATCAAGACGAGGAGGTGCTGCCGAATTGAGGAGTCAAAGGAGCACGAATTTTAGCAAGGGTTGACAGATCTTGGCAAGTTCTTCAGCATAAAGAAGGAGAGTTCGAAAGATTTGAAGCCCGCTTCCTCTATTTTCTTAAGATCAGGCTTGGTCTTGATCTCGAGAAGAGTGCTGATTTCGCTTGGTCGATCTCGCTTCAAATCAAATACTTCCTCGACGAAGGTGAAGCTCTGCCGAATTTTCCATCAACCGGATCTAATCCGTAGGTAGTCTACGGATAAACCCCGGCACAGGCGAAGATCCCACACAAAGCAATAGGCAATAAACACCTGTTGCGTGTTGTTTGAACAAGAATTGTAACTTTTATTTTCATTGTGTAAATGTCTTATAAAAAGACCGATCTTTTTGAACTTGTTGTAACGATCGAAGTTGTAATGAGTTATACAATAAAGAATATAATTTTCTACCCAAACACACATCAATGTTATTCTTCTAGATCTACAATCACTTCTCTTGAAGAACGATTTGAAAAACAAAAAGGGCTATAAGAGCTTTTTGATTTATGCTTAAATGATATTTGTTTTTGTAGTAACTTTATTTTTATGATCGTTGCGATCACTTTTGTTTTGACAACATACTCTAGCCGGTGTTAATTGAGAAAGAGGGTGATAGGTGGGCATAATAAAGATGCATCAAAGTTGCAAGAGGACAACTATCAAGTAATAGTATAGTCGCAATATCAAACCCATGAGGAAGGTATGTGTAGGAAAATCCTATAGAAATGTGTGTGGACAAAGAGGAGCGAACGTGTAGACATATAGGGAGTGTGTGATTATTTTCAAATAAAAAAACTAGAACCAGATGGGAGAAAGAGAGTGAACAATTAAAAGAAAACAAAGAATAAATAGGTATGAGAAATAAAGAAAATAGAAAAGAACAAAATTAAGATGATGAAAAATAAAAAAATCAAAACAAGTAAAAGATTAAGGAAATCAAGTAGAATAGATAGGAATATAGAATTAAATCTACTAGTTAATTTCATTTAGGATTTATATACTAGTCTCTTTTTATTATATTTTACTTTACATTTACTAAGCATAAACTATCAAACCACTTAAGAAAAATATAATCTATCAAATTATCATCCAAATAAAATTTTCATTCATGAAAAGAATAAACAACTAGTTAGTAATTCCTAAATTCATAAGTATAACCTAACAAACTACTCAATATAGGCATAGATTATCAATTTCTTCTTCTAACAATTAGTGCTCTAGTTGATTATACAAAATATGATCATTTTAAGCATCAGAGAGCAATCCACAAATCATAAAAAAATTAAACTAGTTTCATATAATTCTAAAATTTCTACAATATTTAGTTATGCATTTTACAAAATAAAAACAAGGAAATAAAATCTAGACTAGAAAGCATAAAAGAAAGAGGTCTAAAATAAAAACTAATTACAAAAATAAGGACAAGAACAAGAAATTAAAGATCTAAACTATGAGTATAAAAAAGTCTAGCTAACAAAAATAAAAGAGTATAGAAGTAAATCTACACTACAAAAAATGTATGAAAATAAATTCTACAAAGCATAGAAAATAAATAATAAAATAAAAGAGCATGAAAGTAAATCTACATTACAAGGCATAAAAAAATCTAATTTATCAACATAAAAATAAAAAATAAAATTCTAAAACATAAAATTCTAAAGTAAGAAAATAAAAGAGAAAAATAAAAACTTACATTGCAAGAGGTTGAGCCCTTAAAAATAAATCTTCATCTTCATTAATAAAGGAAAAAAAATTGTAAAAGAGGAATTATTTTTTTATTAATGCCAACTTAAAAGTTTACAATTTGAAAGACCTAATTAAAGGTCATTCTCTCCAAAAAAGAGTTTATAAAATTTTTCACTCTCTCAAACCCTCACTCTCTACCCCTATATATAGAGTGCATCAATCAATATTAGCCCCTAGATCATGTTAGACCCTAATGCCACTAGGAAAGAACCCTAGAGGGGGTGAATAGGGTTTATGCTAATCTAATCCGATTTAATGCCAATTAAAATTAATTAACAAGTTATCCTAGCATGTAAGATATACAACAATTATATGTAAGGATAAGCAATATAAACAAAGGGTAAAATAAACAAACTACAAATTTGATAGAGCAATATATACAAAGAGTAATAGACAATGGCGATATAAGATAAACACAAAAGTAAATGCGCTAATGACAAACTCAAACACAAGTAAATAATCACGGAGTTCGGACCTTCCGTCCTACGTCTTCGCTCCCCACTCCCGAGGAGAAATCCGCTATCACACCGGGTTTTTAACGCTCACCCGAAAACGTTTACACCTCACACTTAGTTTTCTAGCTTACCGAAAACTTTACAATCAACACTCTTGTAATCCTATTCTACACCCTCTAAGTGTTGGGCTATAGCCCATGTCTCCCTCAAGTGCTTGGATTTATAATCTCTCTCTAGGCTTTACTACCGACGTCACTCCTTTTGGACGACCCCTTCTCTCACCACACACTCCTCTCGGTGTACATGTGTATTACAAAGTGTATCCTCACAATGAAAGCTCACAAATATAAATGTTTGTTCTCTAACTAGATGAGAACTTAATTAAGCTCACTCTCAAGGTCACAATCCCACAACCCCAATTTATACTATGCATGTAAATACAATAAGCTCAATGGTTGTGTGTGAACAATGAGAAAATCAAATATAAACTCAATGTAAACACTAGATTAATGAAGATGATAAACAACAAATACTTAATGCAAAGCTAGTATTGAGTTTAAAAATTCTTCTCTGAAAAATAAGATGGAGAGATGGAGATTGAAGCTCAAACAATAAAGATGATCTCCTCCACTTGTGAAAACTTCTTCACAAACCAAACAAACACTAAAACAAACTTAAAACAAACTTAAACCCTTGTTAAAACTCGATTAAAAGTTTCTCTTTGTTGGTAGGAATCATAAATATTGCAATGGGGGTATTTATAAGAAACCCCAAGGCATAGAGAAAGCCAAGAAAAGACAAAAAAACCAACCCAAAAAACAGCTCTGGAAACTAGCCGTTACTATACAACGGCCAGAGCCATGGCTGGTCGACCGCGAAAGGCTGAAGAACAGAGTAAAGTCTCTGAACTTTTGGCGGTCGAGCGCCGCGACCACTCCGGTCGACCGCGGACTGATATATCAGAAACACAGGTTTTGAAAATAGTTTTCTGACTTTTAAACTTGATTTAAAAATAGCAAACAAATTCAAAAAAATGTAAAACTTTAGAAAATAATTGTAAACATAAAAATAAACATGTTACAAAAACTAGTTTTCAAAAAGCATTTCCCATTCGTAAAATATCATCATTTTTCAAATATATCCAAAACATGAAAACACGAAATACTTGAATTTTGATGTTACATAAACCAAGTTTTAAAACTTTGTAAAATAGTTTTATAGACTTGATTAAAGATATAAAATATTATTGTTAAGTCTATAAGCTAAAAATTCAATATTATTGTTACAAAACATGAAACCAAGTTTTAAAACTTTGTAAAATAATTTTATAGACTTGATTAAAGATATAAAATATTGTTGTTAAGTCTATAAGCTAAAAATTCAATATTATGCAAAAATAAAGTTTTGCACAATATGCATTTAGCAAAATGATATATATGTAACATAAAATATGTATATGAACGTATATTTGCTTCATATCTATAAATCTAAACCAAATCAAAACAATAAATATGAAATATGTAATTTAATATTTATATAAACTTAAAAACCAAAACATGTATGCATATATACAACTATATATATACATAGAAACAAAAAAAAATAAAATGTGTATATATATATATATGTATATGATATTGAGCTTAAAGTACTAAACACACGTAATACAAACTCCTAAACTAGATTACCCAAGCTATAGGTCTTCAATAAGCTCGACTTGGTACACTTGCGAATGAAGCTTGAACTTGAATCTTTAACTTGAATTACGTTGCTTCACTCCACTATTTCCGCTAACCTCCATTTGATATGATTGTTATGGTGCAATACCATCTATCCTCCAACACATTTTTTGTCTAGAATAAACAAGAAAACACAAACACTAGACAAACAATATTAGTTATAAATTATTTGTTAAAACATCATCAAAACAAAAAGACCAACAGATCAAACTTAACCCCCAAGTAAAGCAATTTCACCTTAAGTAAATGTTTACTAGGTATCAATACATGTATCAACACCTATATCAATATAGATATCGATATTAATATCGATACTAGTATCAGGACATGTATTATTACTTCTTCAATTCTAAATTTGGCTGAAATTCTTAGACTCTTTGGGCTTCTATAAGCAGATCGGCTTGATTTTGGTCTTCAATAAGAGCTTCAATAAAAGATAGAAAATTGAGGGAATTGAGTTCTTTTGGGCTCTTATTCATTAAATTTCATCAACCTGTAAATTAAGATAATAACACTTATTAGAAAATATTTTATTCAAAATAAAAAAGATAATGAGGGTATAAATGTGTGACAAAATGCTAGATCAAATACCCTAACACCTAACACTTTGTTAGTCCTCTAGCAAAGAAAGAAAATATAAAAGAAAAGTAAGAAAATCCTAATTCACTTTCGTAGGAATCACGGTTGTATTTAGCATATACAATAAACCTTTAGACCCCTAGATTACCTTAGAGTACGAGTTATAGTCTTTTGAGGGTTTGTAGTGAATATATCCATAAAATTTGGCCAACTTACCAATTTGAAGAAGTCAATATGTAATTAATTCACTTAATATCTTAAAAAAAAATCTATTTAGTGCTAGTTTTTACTCAATAAAATATTTTCATATAAAAATCCAAGGTATATTCATTATAGTTTTACAAAACCAAGTAAAACTTAGAAATTTAATTAAAGGTTTTGAAAAGATTATACTAACTCTTTGTTTCAAACAATCACGCGCGCGTGAGCACACACACACAAATGTGCGCACACGCGCGCGCGCACACACACACACACACACACACACACACAAAAACATGCACCCTATTCCTTGGTGATTTTGTTTACTTTATTGGGCTTTCTAAGTGACCATTTAATGAGTTTTGAGCAAATGGATCCTAATCCATTTAGGCGTAGGTCATTAAGTATGGAAATACTTCTCGAGCTTAATCACTCGGTACTTAGACTTAGTAAGATAGAACCAACTTGGAGCTCAAGAGAATTTTTATTGGTGTCCATTTTTTACACTCTTCTTTTGCAATATATATATATATATTATATATAATATTATATATATATATATTATATATATATATATATATATATATATATATATATATTATATATATTATATATTCTGTAGTTGATGGTGTCCTTATTTCCAGTGTCCACTCTTCTAATTTCCTCAATACCACTCCTTCTAATTATTGAATTAGTGCCCCTATTTCTAATGTAGTTAGAGCGCAATTATGATCACCTCATAGTCTAAGCATTAAGATATGCTTGTGCTTTGGTTACCACATACACATTTCTCTCTCTCATATATATATATATATATATAAGGGAGAGAGAGAGAGAGAGTGTGTGTGTGTATTGAAAGATATTTAGTTCAAGAGAACTTAAAAAATCATTTTCTACTCAAAGCTAAGCATGCAAAAAGTTTCGTTACTAATTAAAAGTCTAAGTTGGACTATAGTAGAGTATACTACTTTAAAAATTATATTTTAGAAATTTATTTAGAGTTATTATAAAAGGTTAACTTGAGTATAAAACTAACTAAGAATTATAAATTTTAAAATTTATCAAGTGGATCAATTATTAATTAACTCTATCAAGCTGACAAGTGACAAAATTTTTTTCTAGGGAAAAAAAGAAAAGAAAAATAAAATAAAAGGAAGAAAAATGGCAAAATAAAGAGAAAAGATGACTAGTCCTCACCCACACCTAAATTTTGTATTGACCTTTGTTTGCGTCAAAAGTTGGTTTCATTGTGGAATTCATTATATCTTCGGTCAATTACAACAAATTCAAAAGAAATAATCTTTTTATAAGACTTCTCTTACACAACAAAAGGAAAATTATAACTTTTTAGAAACAAACGCATGATCGTTGTTTGGATCGCTGCTTGCGTGAGATCTTTGCCTGTGCCGGGGGTGCGTTAGCCCGTGGACCACCGATTCACAGATTCTGGTTGAATCGTGAAGGTTTTGGGGATTCTTCCTTCGTTTATCGAAGTAAGAATTTAAAGCGAATATCTTATCAATGTAAGATGTTCACTCTTCTAAAGATCAAGTCAGAGCTTAGATCTCTAGAAATCGCCAAAAGCTTCTTGAGGATGTTTGTGAAGAAGGAAGACTCTCTCTTGCTCCAATTCACCAAAAGCTCAAGCCTTTCTGCTCCAATCTGCCCCCCCTTTATTTCGTGTCTAGGAAAGTATTTATAGGGGTAGGAGTACACAACAGTTGAAACGGGGATGAAATAACTGACCAAGTAACTGCCCTTTGGTCGCGACAGCCAACACTACCGCGGCTATTGGCGCGGCAGCATGGACTGCAGCGGCTATTGGCGCGGCAGCATGAACTGCAGCGGCCACAGGGGCAGTTACCAGCACGTTCCATCGTGCTTGAAACTGTCCTCCCACGACTTTTAACCACCTTTTTCGTGGTTTAACTGCTTGTCCACGTCACCATAGGCTGCCGCGCCTTTGCCGCGGCACCATGGGCTGCCGCGCCTTAGCCGCGACACCATGTCCTGCCGCGCCGCAGTGTGTTGCCTGATGATGTATATATTGTTCTTCTATGTTGTCTCACTTCCTTTGAATGATCCCCTCTGATTAGGAGACTGATGTTTACCATCTTCTCTTTATCTTGAGTGGTATTTGGATATCTGTAAGCATTTTTTGACGCCTATAGATACCTCCTCTAAAGTATCTCAGACTCATCATTTCTTTAGAGAGGAGTCTGGGACACTTTGGATATGATAAGCTTTCCTTACAATTTCTCCAGTGCTTTGTTGAAGAAATTGCATAGAATGGTCTGTGAATGGCTTCAATCTTTGACTTCTTCATCTTTTAGCCTATTCAGTGCTTTGTAGAATAGCTAAGATTCCTCCGGTGCTGCGTTTATCGCATGGCCGTTATCGAAGTCTTGAATTAGAACTGTCGTCGAAGAATAGAGAAATAGTTTATACTCATATACTCTATTGGAGTGTTCGGGAAATAGTTTAACCTCATATACCTGTTGGGAGGTTCAAGGAGATGCAGTTTATACTCATATACTCATCAGAGTGTTTGGGAAATAGTTTAACCTCATATACCCGTTAGGAGGTATCCAGGTTATTCTTAAGAATATTCTAAGTAATATTCTCCAGAAACTTCCTGTTGAGGGTAGGGAAACAATTTAGACTCGTATACCTATTAGAGTATTCTAGTCTCTTTTTTGTTGGTAGAGGTGAACCCGATGATGGAGAGAAAGAATTTTATATTCTATCTCCTGGTCTCTTGTTTGTTGGTAGAGATGAACCCAAAATCGGAGAGGAAGAATTTTATATTCTATCTCCTGGTCTCTTGTTTGTTGGTAGAGATAAACCCAAAATCAAAGAGGAAGAATTTTATATTCTATCTCCATCCTGGTCTCTTGTTTGTTGGTAGAGATAAACCCAAAATCAAAGAGGAAGAATTTTATATTCTATCTCCATGTCTAAAAAAAACTCAAAGTGGGATCTCCACTTAGAGAATCTGGACTGATTTGAATAATCCTGACTGTCATAAGGTTTGATTATTGATCAATTCAAAAGTAGACCTCTCGTTCGTGAAATGAATCGAAAGGGAATCTTGATTGTGGTCCTAACTGTAGTAAGGTTTGACCAAATGGGAGTTTTGAGGAGATCCTAACTGTTTAAAGGTTTGATCGTTCAATTTGTAGACCTCTCGTTCATGAAAGGAATCGAGAGGGGATTTTGGCTTTGGTCCTAACTGTTTAAAGGTTTGACCAAATATGAGTTTTGAGACGATCCTAACTGTTTAAAGGTTTGATCATTCAATTTGTGGACCTCTCGTTCATGAAAGAAATCGAGAGGGGATTTTGACTTTGGTCCTAACTGTTTAAAGGTTTGACCAAATATGAGTTTTGAGACGATCCTAACTGTTTAAAGGTTTGATCGTTCAATTTATGGACCTCTCGTTCATGAAAGGAATCGAGAGGGGATTTTGGCTTTGGTCCTAACTGTTTAAATGTTTGACCAAATATGAGTTTTGTGAGGAAAGATTGATCTAAAGAAGTGATCGAATCTCATCTCAGTAAAGAGTATTCGAAAATCACCATGGGGATGTAGTGTTTATCACTTTGTTTGTAATGATCGGGTTATCCCTAAGAAAATTACATATAGCATTCTTCCGAGAACTTCCCGTTACATGAACCATCCACCCCGAGCTTCCTTCGCAAAACTGGGTCTAACATCATGTTGAGTTACATGACCGGGTTATCCTTAAGAATATTACATATAAAAATTCTCAAGGAACTTCCCGTCAAGAGTGGGAAACAGTTTATACTCATATACCTATTGGAGTATCGATGAGCAGTTTATACTCGTATACTCTTTGGAGTTGCGTGAAGAAGCAGTTTATACTCGTATACTCATCGGAGTCAAGGAAAACAGTTTATACTCGTGTATCCAATGGAGTTAGAGTCGTCTTTACTTGGCTTGTTTCGCCGTTATGACGCCAGAGTCAATTAAGGCTTGGATTTTGTTTTTGAGTCCGAAGCAAATCTCGGTGGGATGAAGAACCCTTCTGTGGTACGCACAGTAGTTTGGATCCGTACTCCTCTTAGCTCCCTCCTGATCTTTAATAGGTGGAAGCTCGATTTTATCATTGGCGAGGAGGTATTTTAATATGGCTGGAGCTTCATCATCTTCGAAAGAATACTCCTTTTGAAACCTCGGATCGAGAGTCGCGTTCCCGGCGATTGCAGATGTCGTCGATCGGCTTCTCTCAGCTTTCTTTCTTTTAAGAAAGTGTTCAGCTTGTTCACCGCGCACTTTCAAATCTTTCCAAGTTTTGGATGGTACGACCCCCAGGGTTTCTAGGACATCGATGGAGAGATTATTGTGGCATGTTTGCAGGATAAACTCTTCTGTAACAGGATCTCTGCAATTCATTGCCTTGTTACGGAAGCGTTTGACAAAATTGTCGACTGACTCTCCTTCTTTTTGCTTCTCATCCAGAAGGGTTCCGATTGACACTTCGGTGTCATCATCGAAGAAATTGCTGAGGAACAAACTCTCCATGTCATCCCAGCAATTGATGCTCCCTGGCTTGAGATGTCGGTACCAATCGAAGGCGGGCCCACGAAGGGTGCCAACGAATGACCGGACCATTAAAGCCTCGTTTCCAGATATCATGACCAAATGAGACTTGAAATAAATCAAGTGTTGAATAGGCGAGCTGTTCCCATCAAACGGTGTGAAGTTGATTAGATTGAATTTCGCCGGGTACGGTATTGAATCCCATTCTCTTGGATAGGGACACAGAATACCCGTCTTCTTTACTTCCTGAGCGGACATCAAAGCATTGACTTTGTCTTCAAGGTCTTGCATCTTTTTGTCCTCATCTTCATCTCTCTTTGAGTGATGTTGAGCAGACGTAATTGGGCCACCCCCAGTGTTATTAAGAAGTGTAATTGAACCACCCCCAGTATTGTTATTGGGAGGATCCGTTGAACCACCCCCAGTGTTATTGTCATTGGGAGGTGTATCAGCCATAATGACTTCATCCACTTCTGGATCGCTGTCATTTATAATATTCTGAGTGTGGCGGCTGGATTCAGCTCGCTGACTGGATTTAGGAGGTTGAGGCCGTTGAGCTTGCAATTCTTTCATTTGTTGAATAGCCAACTCTATTTCTATCTTTATCTCAGCTCTAATTTCTTCACGTTGTTTGGTTAGAGCTTCTTGAAGCATTTGAGCAAACTGATTGGTTAGAGCTTCTTGAAGCATTTGAGCAAACTGATCAGGGGTGATTGTGAGCACTTCTCTAGTTTGCCCCGTGCTAGACATTGTATCAATCAGGGGTGATTGTGAGCACTTCTCTAGTTTGCCCCGTGCTAGACATTGTATCATCAGAAGCAATGGCTAAACAAGTGTCTGAAAGTTCATCCTCTGAGGATATTCCTTCATGCGTTCTCTTGTAATCCCTGCGTCTGATGGCTCTTAATTGGAGTCGAGACATCCGTTGAGCAATTTTTGGATTGACTTTTCCTTTCGGGAAAAAGTCGGGATTTGAGTCACTTGAATGCCGCTTAGACTTTCTTTTATCAACCATGTTGATGGTGACTTTAGGGAATTCGTCATCTTGGACAGCTGATCTTCTCTTACGGAAATGTCTCGGCTTAGGCTTCAACATCTCGGTGAAAAGCCTCTGGAACACTGAGACTCTTTGCAGGATGGCTTCTCGTTTGGAGTAGTCCCATTCTGATAGTACTGCTCGCATACAGAAACAATAAGAGCTCATTTCTCGGACAATCCTCTTTCGAGTTTTGTTCACACCCCCATCTTGATAGTACAACTCATCGGTATAATTACCGGAGAATCCTATCATCTGTTTGTATGAGCCCCCAGGTATAACAATGTCTTTTGACGAACATGTCTTCTTCTGAGGATGTAAAGCCTTGTTGGCGTTCTCAGAATAATTTGTTGTCGCATTTGAGCGATCCAAGGTCACGTCAGGAGTCGCATGTTTAGAACCACCCCCTTGCGAGTGTAGAGTCTTAACAGGCTCCTGAGTTTCATTACGAACTCCCAAACGGGTAGAAATTAGGGTTTTCCCATCTTGGAGTTGTTTTGACTTGATAGGAGGATACTTACGACCCCCAGTATAAGAATCAATTTGGGGTTCATTCACCGGACCCAAGCGTTTTTTGATCGGAGCTTTGCCTCGATCTTCAGGTAAAGGATCAAGGCCATCCACCATTATAATTTTGGATTTCGACAGGTCAGGACTGACCCAGGGTTTCACTGGTGACACAGCGGGTGTTGACACAGTAGGCGGACCAAGAACGGACATTGATGGAGTCGAAGGAGTGCTCTTGTGTAACTTCTTTTGGCCGCGATAATGATTGGTGTCGTGGTCGAACAGTGTGCCGCGGCAGCAGAGACTGTCGCGGTTGAAGGAGATACCGCGACAGTATGAGCTGTCACGGTTGAAAGAAGCGCCGCGGTAATAAAGACTGCCGCGGTCAAAGGTTGTGTTTTGCAAACCCAATTTTCGTACTAGTTTGGATTTGGGGATCCATACTTTGTGATTCTTTGGTGCTTCCTTAAACATTGTTTTCTTCTTTCCTTCTCGTCTTTGTTGTAAAAGAGCACGATCATGAGCGGTGTTTGTCATACGCTTTTGTATGCGTTCTTTGAGGGTCGAACGGGCCCTTTTGACAAGAGTCCATTCATCCGTCGTTAGTTTGGCAGAGATATGAGTGATTGGTTGTTTAGACAACTGAACCACTCGATGCCTCCTCGACTCTAGGTCCGCGTGATAACGAACCCCGTCGGTTTGTTCCAAGGCCTTAGCTAATTGACGAGCGCGGCGTTGGCGTCACCTCTGACGAGCCCTCTTCGTCAGAGTTGGCGAACTTCGATCGAACGACTCCTTAATTAGGGTGGAATCATTATGAGCAGAGCTTCCGGCTTTGGGGGTCGCCGGGATAATGTTGTGAGGGGAGGCCTCAGCAACGATTGGGTGAGAGTCTTCACCTTGGGCCTTCTTTGGCATGTAAGCCTTCTTCAATTATGAGATTCTCTTGTACTTGCGAGACAATGAAGATTTTGAAGAGGATGATGAGAGATATTCCTCAAACTTGGCCTGGTCGAACTCGTACTCGACCGTGGATTCAATTGGGATCTTGATCGGCTGTGACACGACGGTCTCGGTAGCGAGACCGTTGGCTCCCACTGTGGTCGTCAGTTTGTTTGCGTCAAAAGTTGGTTTCATTGTGGAAATCATTATATCTTTGGTCAATTACAACAAATTCAAAAGAAATAATCTTTTTATAAGACTTCTCTTACACAACAAAAGGAAAATTACAACTTTTTAGAAACAAACGCAGGATCGTTGTTTGGATCGCTGCTTGCGTGAGATCTTTGCCTGTGCCGGGGGTGCGTTAGCCCGTGGACCATCGATTCACAGATTCTGGTTGAATCGTGAATGTTTTGGGGATTCTTCATTCGTTTATCGAAGTAAAAATTTAAAGCGAATATCTTATCGATGTAAGATGTTCATTCTTCTAAAGATCAAGTCAGAGCTTAGATCTCTAGGAATCGCCAAAAGCTCCTTAAGGATGTTTGTGAAGAAGGAAGACTCTCTCTCTCTTGCTCCAATTCACCAAAAGCTCAAGCCTTTCTGCTCCAATCTGCCCCCCCTTTATTTCGTGTCTAGGGAAGTATTTATAGGGGTAGGAGTGCACAACAGTTGAAACGGGGATGAAATAACTGACCAAGTAACTGCCCTTTGGCCGCGACAGCCAACACTGCCGTGACTATTGGCGCGGCAGCATGGACTGCAGCGGCCACATGGACTGTTACCAGCACGTTTCATCGTGCTTGAAACTATTTTCCCACGACTTTTAACTACCTTTTTCGTGGTTTAACTGCTTGTTCACGTCAGCACACGTTCTATCTCTGATATGCTGCCACGTGGGCCCAATAATCACATCACATAACTGCATTGTAACCGCTATAGCATCCCCTATAATGGTCGCGGCACCATAATTTGCAGCGCCTAAGCCGCGGCACCATAGACTGCCGCACCATGGGCTGCCGCGCCTTAGCAGAGACACCATGTCCTGCCGCGCCGCAGTGTGTTGCCTGATAATGTGTATATTGTTCTTCTATGTTGTCTCACTTCCTTTGAATGATCCCCTCTGATTAGGAGACTAGTGTTTACCATCTTCTCTTTGTCTTGAGTGGTATTTGGATGTCTGTAAGCATTTTTTGACGCCTACAACCTTAATGCAAACTAAAATGTGATGTAGAAAGTAATAGCAATTAGGAAATAAAAAAACTTATATTTGTTTGGTCAAGCTAGAATAATGATAAAAATATGCAATTTACCTTTCCAATGAGGTGAATGTTACCATTTTTTTCTTTTTCCCTCTTTTTGCCATTTCATTTTTTTTTCAAATATTTTGCTTTTTTTTTCAAAAGAACAAGAAACTCTTAAACAAGAGTGTTCGCGGTGAAAATCGTCTTCATTGAATTCATTGTCATCTTGAATAACTATATTTTTTTTGTTACAAAGTCTTCATTGAATTCATTGTCATCTTGAATAACTATATTTTTTTTGTTACAAAAGATCCGGTCTTTTTTAGATCCGGTTACAACGAAATCAAAGAAAGAAAAAAAATTACAACTTTCCTTTTACAACTTTCCATTTGAACAAATCGCAAGATCCTGTTTTGCGGTCTCTTGCTTGTGTGAGTTCTTTGCCGACGCCGGGGTTAATCCGTGGACCACCGCGCGATCTAGATCCGGTCGGATCTACACGATTCGACGGGTATTATTTCTCAAAGGAAATAATAGCCATAGGGTACTAATTCACCAAGGAAATAGTAGCCTTTAATTATCGGGATCAAAGGCCAAGTTTTGATCCGGAGTGTGATTTCGTGTAGATCTCAGATCCGATCTTTACCTCTCTCGAAATCCTGCCTTTTGTATCATGGACGTTCGCCGAGAATCAGATCTGAATCTTCAAGTATTCAAAACTCTGAGCTCAATCTTCAATTCGGCAGAGTTTCGGCTCTCAAAGTTCCAACCTCCAAAAAATGAACACTCAAGGGCCTATTTATAGGCACCCAGATGTGTGCCTAGGCACAGATCTGGGCTGAGGTGGCTCGGCCACAAGTGGCCGGCCACCCCTGGGTGGCTCGGCTGTTTTGTCCGGTCTCGTGGTTGATTCGGACTCTGATTTGTTGATTTGATTTGGCAGTAGATCCGATTCCTGATTAGGCAGTAGATCCACTTCTGAGTTCGAGTCCGAAACCAATCTTGATTCGGTCGTGGTTCATTCGAGTCCGCTCTTGTTTGGATGACTCCTTGACTCACCGAACCGTTGGCTTGATTCTGCACGCGAATGGATGCATCCCGTTGCTCGCGTGCGATTCGTTAACCTCGTCGCCTCGTTGGTTCGTCGGTTTGTGCCGAGCCATGTTAAGGGACCTATAAGCAATTTTACAGTATTTCAGCCTCGTTCTTTTATAGAAGAGTCTGGGATACTTTGGATATGATTGTCCCAACCTTCAGTCGGTGTGACGAGACCTTGGAATGGCTTCTGTTCTTGATTCCTTCAATCCTCCAGGCTATTCGGTGCTTTGTCGAATGTCTGTAAAGGTTCCGGTGCTGCATTTATTGTCTGACCGTTGTCGGAATTTTAAACTTAAAGTCGATTCTTGATTTTTTTAATCTTTAGCTGACCATCGATTGTTGGCATTGAGTCTTTATTTGCGACGCGTTGTCCGGCGTAGTGTTGTTGAGTTATCCTTAAGAATATTTAGAAAAAGTATTCTCCAGGAACTTCTCAACCAAAAAATAGGGAATAGTTTATACTCATATACCTTATTGGAGTATTTTCTGTGCCCAAATGAGCTGAACCGGCTTGATAATGAGCCAAAAAAGGCAGTAATTCGGCTCAAAAAATTTTCTGATCCTTCCGAATATGTGGGAGAGGCAATGATAAACCAATGACTGAACCCTCGGTCGATTTGAAGTTGTTTCGGTGCTTGATTCAGCTTCAATTTGAATTCTGGTTCAAACCAGGTCTGGTCCGGTTCAACTTGGTCTGGTCCGGTTCAGCTTGGTCTTGGTTCAACATTATAAAAGAGGGTTTTTTCCTCTCATTAGGGGCCGGCCCCCCTCTCTCTTTCTTTTTCACTTTTCTCTTCCCTCGAGCGTCCGTTCTCCCTCAAAACTTCATATTTGCATTAGATCTAGTCTTCCTTTGGATCTTTGACTGAGAAATCCCTCAAAACTTCCATATTTAGAATTTCTCTCAGGCCCCTCGAGCACGTGATCTGAGCCTCTTTCAAGATCTGATTTTTATTGGATCCACGAGCTTTTCCTCAGGTAAATCCTCAATCATTTAAATTAGTCCATTTTTTTTTGGAAATTTTGCAAATTGGTCCTTTTCACCCCATTTTGTTCTCCTTGGTGAGGCAATCGGGAAGAGCCTTGATTCTCCTTGGCGAGGATCGACGCTTTTAAAGATATGTTTTGCTTGGTCAAAACCATATCTCAAAATTAATAAAGGGGCGTTTTGACGCTGCATTGTGCCTTATAAGCCAGGGACATATAGTCGATATACCCTACCTTATAAGTGCATAATGTGGCCAAATCGTCTCACCCTTTATAAGGCAGTGACTCTATCTTACCCATTCGTAGGATGAGTTCAACTTCATTTTATGATTGAGACTAACAACTGTTTAAAATTTTGCTTCCAGTGGAATATCCTTCTGGGGCGTTCTCATCTCACGCAGTGTACGGGCGTCGTGGCGAGTATTATTTGACTTCCGACGATTTTCCCCCCATCCCAGTCACTCCTCGGTTTGCTTCGGGCACGTCGACAGAGGTTGCCCAAGTGGTGAAGGAAGGTGGATATCGAGCTCTTCGCCAGTTGATTACAGATGCGCCCCTCGTGAAGGATGCCAGTTCGATTCAGCCTCTCAAGAAGACCGACTTTTTATTTGGTGATTCTGCCAGAAGACTGGCAGCGGTTTCATATATTTGCCGAAGATTCCTCGGCATCGTTCGTTGACTGAGCTCCAGCGTCAGGCTGTGACACGGGAGATGTCGTGGCGCTTGACGGAGGAGCATGAGAGCGTTCACTGCGGATACATCACTCATCAGGAAGCTCCTGGTTCGAGCAGGAGTCACATCACTGGATTGCATCATGGAGTATTGGGATTAGATGCACCGCCACGTAACGAGCTTCTTGCCGCTGCTTCTACTTTGAAGAATCGCCTCGCTGCTTTAGGACGGGAGATGCCTGCGACACGCCACAGGTTTTATGGTTGGGTCCATTCTTTGGACAAGCTTTGGTGGACTCGCATGACGAAGTACGTCTTGAGCCGGTGGAGCGAGGAGTTGCACGCTTGTGGTCTGTATGCAGCCGTTCGTGCCACCATGTATGGTTTGCCTGTTAGCACGAAGCATTTCTTCGCTTTGTGCGAGCTTTATAACCCGGATTCAAATACTTTTCTGACCCGGCAAGGGGAATTGGGTTTGGCCCTCCATGAGATGCACAAGATTTCTGGTTTGCCCATGGGACAGATGCTATATCAGGAATATTTTCCCTCCAACCAAGAATTAAGTCAGCTGAAGGATCGCATGCCTGACCGCTACGAGACTTTATGATACCTCACATGTCACTATCATATCGCTTTGGCGCAGTCTGAACCTTTAGCGAAGAGGGCTAAATCCCATGTGAGCCAGAAACAGTTTGCGTCTTACTTGTTCAGAAACCTGGAGAGCAATTCTAGCGAGGCTATTTGTGAGCTGGCACCACTCACTCCTTCAGGGGTTAATAGTCTACTGAAGAAGGTTGATGCTCATTCCTATACCATTAGCAGTCCTGAGGGTGGTTTTCCTACAGGGACCAAGTTTAAGACATTCTTGTGGCATGCGACCGCACCGATTCGACCGATGACCCTTCTCGCCGGTTACCTCGCTATCTGGTTAAAGAAATGCGTGGTCCCATATCAGTCTAGTGATATCTTGCCATTGGAGGTGCTCTACCCAGCGGTTTAGCTTGCCTACAAAAAGGAACTTTCGCTTCTTCCGGTGATGGTGGCTAACATTCATCGAGGGCTTCGACAGATTTCTAGTGCTTTTACACGGAAGGAAAGTGGACCGCCGACTCAGATTCCTACCATTAAGGTGGAGCTTCCGTACACTTATTTGATGGCTTGGTTCGTCCTTCATCGTTCCGATATGATGTCAGTACCATATGCCACAGACCCCTCTGTTGGCCTTCTTGTTTTGATGATGTTTAACAAAAAATTTACCACTAATGTTGTTTGTCTAGTATTTGTGTATTAGTATTTATTGTAGACAAACAACGCTGTTGGAGGATGGATGGATTGCGCCATAACGACGATATCAAATGGAGGTTGGCGGAATGTCGGGTTGAAGCCTTGCTATTCAAAGTTCAAGATCCAAGTTCAAGCTTCATCCGCGAGATTACCAAGTCAAGCTTATTGAAGATCAAGATCATTGCTTGGGTAATTTAGTTTAGGAATTTATATTATGTGTGTTAGTACTTTAAGCTCAATCATATACACACATACACGTTTTGGTTTTTGTATATATATAGTTATATATATACATATATGTTTTGGTTTGATAGTTTTCAAGTTTTACTATGAAACAAATGAATAGAATTGGAAAATACTATTTTGTTTCATGTTTATATGCCTATATATGATTTCACCTTTAACAAGCTTATATTTAATGAAATCATATTTAGTGTTTTGAATATATTGCATAGAATATGCAAATTTATGAAAATATTGTATTTCTAGATTATAGACTTCATAACAACATGTTATATCTTTTATCAAGTCTATACAATCATTTCATAAGGTTTCAAAATGTTGTTTAAGTCAAAATATCAAAATATCAATTTTCAGGTTTTCATGTTTTGGACTATTTTGTAAAATGATGATATTTTTCATTTGGGAAGTCCTTTTTCGAAACCAGTCATTGTAGCATGTTTATTATCATGTCTACAATCATTCCCCAAAGTTTTACATTTTTTGGAATTTATTTGATATTTTTAAACAGCATTTCAAAATCAGATAAACAGTTTTCATATCAGTTTTCGGTCGCCCGCCCCGGTCGACCGAACCTGAGGTCAAAAGTTCACTGGGCTGACAGACGTCTGTCGGTCGACCGGTACGGTCGACCGATGAAAATTTTCGGTCGACCGACGAATTTTCCGGTCGACCGACAAGTGTTCCTTCAGCTTCCAACGGCTAGTTTTTTGACCGTTGCATTGGGGCTGTTTTGTCTTTTGCTCTGGTTTCTTGACTCAGTTGTGAGAGGGTATAAATACCCCATTGTCTTCAACTCTCAAGCTAACCAAGAAATGTTTTAAAAGAAAAGAAAAGTTTAAGCAAGGGTTTAGGGTTTTACTGTTTGTTTTGAGTTTGGGTTTCTGTTTACAAAGGAGGAAGTTTTCACTGCAGATTGAGGGATTCATTCTCAATCCCCTTCATCCTCTTCTTGTGTTCTTAGAGAAGTTTTCTAACTCTTTTCTCTAGCAATTTCATTATTGATTTTCATATTCTTATTATTGCTAGTTTGTTAATTGAGTTAGATTTTATTTTACTCATTGTTACACACACCCACATTGAGCTTATAGTATTTGCATACATAGTATAGTTGGGTGGTGAGAGATTGTAACTTTGAGTTGTGCTTTCATTGTGTTCTCATCTATTATAGAGAACAAATTTATATTTGTTACATTGTGAGATTGTTAGGTTTTCGGTGAGCTAGAAACCGAGTGTGGTGTGAAAGTTTTCGGTGAACTAGAAAACCGATTGTGAGGAGTGACGTTGATCGGTGAGCGTTGAAAACCGATACTGTGAGGTGTAAACGTTGTTCGGGTGAACGTAGAAAACCCGGTTGTGATAGTGGAATTCTCCCCGGGAGTGGGGAGCGGAGACGTAGGACGGAAGGTCCGAACTCCGTGATCATATTGCTTGTTTGAGTGTGCTTTGGCGTTCATTCATATTTATGTTCATATCTTATATCGCCATTGTCATTAGCTCATTATCTATATCATCCACTATCTTGTTTAGATTGTTTACCCCTTGTGTTAGTTTACATATCCTATACATATATCATATTGTATATCTCTTTGATAGGATATATCATCTTGTGTTAGCTCATATATCCTTGCATATATCTCATAGTATATCTCATTGCTAGGATATTTACCTTTGTTCATTTTGCTTATTCTTGCACATAACTCTTGTATATCTATCTTGCAAGAATATACTTGTTAATTAATTTTAATTGGCACTTAAATCGGATTAGATTAGCATAAGACCCTAATCACCCCCCCTCTAGGGTCTAACAATTGGTATCAGAGCTTGGTGCTCTTTGATTTAAGGTCTAATCGCCTTGAGTTAAAGATCCAAGTTATCTTTTTGTGCTAATCTTGTTTTGATTGCATTTTTTGTCTTGCTTGCACATATATATTTATCATGGTCATGAAGCGTGCACATTTGTTAGGCTATGAATCTAATGTTGCTCCTAAATTCATTAATTTTCCCTATGCACAATGGGCTTCTAGATTTAAAATTTTTGTGCAATCTAAAAATATTGATTTATGGGGAATTATTGATGATGCTTATATTGTACCCACTATGGAGAAATCCAAGTGGAGTAGAAATGATAAAAGATTGTTTACTATGAATAAAGTTGTGTTAGAATATATGCTTCATGCACTTGATTCTTCTATTTCTAACAAACTTGCTCATTTTGATAGTGCTTACAAATTGTGGATATTCATAGAAGCACATCAAGGAGACTTGGAGGCGATCCGACAAGCTTTGGAGGATACGGCTTCAAGTTCATGTAGAGCTTCATGCACTCGTGCACTAGGCGATAGCCCTAGTGAGGTTTGCGAGTTCGAACCCGATAATGATTTATCTAGTGATGAACTTGCTTGTGCTAGTGAAAAATTATTGCATGCCTATAACAAATTGCAAAATGATTTTAATGATTTAAAAAGCAAGCATGATGTTTTAAAATCCGATCATGAGAAGCTAGTGTCCAAATTTGATGTCATTGAAAATGAAAATACTATGCTTAAAGAAAGCAATGACTTATTAAATTTGGAAAATGGAAATTTGATTTCATCTATTGCTAGCCTATCTCATGCTAAGATTGATGCCATGTTAGAAGTAGAGAACATAAAAAATAATACAGCTTCTTTTATAAATAATTATTTATGTTCTACTTCTAAAAATGCATATGTGCCTAAAAATGAAGATTTGAATCTTATGAAAAATAGTATTTCATCTTTAGATTCAACTTTAAAAATATGCATTCATAACCATAAGAAACTTATGGACAAGTGTGCTAAATCTAGTAAATCACCCATACACTATGCACACTTGTATAGCAAAGTTTACAAGTGCTCCATTTGTGGTCGTAAAGGCCATTTAGCTAAATTTTGCTATGATGCACAAAAACATAAGAATATTAATCCTTCTTGTGCATCTCATCAAGTTTCTTCATCACATGTACACACACATGCACATGCATCTATTTCTCATCATAAGCATGCTAATGTGTATAAATGTGATCTATGTGGTCGGTTTGGCCATTTGGCAAAGTTTTGCTTTGACATGAAAAAGAATTCTAGATTGCCAAATGTTTTTCATAGACCACATGTTTTTAAATGTCATGTTTGTGGTAGGTTTGGACATCTTGCTAAATTTTGTTTTGATATACAAAAAGCTTCTAAATTGCAATATGTTCCAAATAGACCATTGTTTAAGAATGTTTCTCATTTGCAAAATAATTTTAAAAGAAAATCTTTATTTGCAAATGATTCCCGTGCACGAGCTAATGGTCCACAAAAACAAATGGATCTCTTTCATTGCACAAATTGCAATCGGAAGGGTCATTTGAATGAATATTGTTTTGACCATGTTAGTGCACCATATGTGCCTAAGAGGGTTCATAACCCTAAGGCTTTGAGCTTTAATGATAGGGGTCATGTCCCTAAATCTTTTGGTACCAAGAGTTCTTGGGTACCAAAACAAATTTAAACTTTAAACCAAGAATTTTAGTGTTCTTACTTTTTCCTTTCTTGGTTTTAAAATTATGTCTTAAAATATTTTGATTATGAAAATAAATTTATAATTGATAAAATCTTTTGTTTTCATGATTATTTGTTTTGTTTTGATGAGAGGTTTGTACTTATATAACCCTCCGGGTTCATTGGGTGTTTATTCCCAAATCAAGTTTACCGGATGCTAAAATGATTATATGGGTTGGAACAAGCTCAAGAGCTTGATATAATTGTTGCCTCTCTTAAAAATTGTGTTTTGATTTGTTGCTTTTGAATTCATTATAATTCACTTATATGATGATATTTATGTGTTTGTGCTAATGGATCATCTATTCGTGCTTTATAATGTATTCTATGAGTGGTTTGATCAAGTTATGTAAAGAAAATTTTTCTTTATTGATCAAACATTGTTTTTGAATATAAACTTTGATTTATGATTTCTTTTGATGGATTTGTTTTCATTTGAAAACTTTTTTGCATGTTTCTCATGTTCCTCTTCTTTTGATTTCATAAATCTATTCTTTTATATGGTTTTTATATTTTTTGTGTTAATGAGACACTATTTTCATATTGACATATTTATATGTGTTCTCATTATCTTCATGTATGTGAGTAAATTTTTAGCATATTCATGTATGCTTGCTCACATATGTTTTGCCATGATCTTCATCGCATATATTCTATATGGCTTTTTGATAGGGGGAGCAATCCCTATACTTGTTTGATACTCACCTATGCTTATTGATAGGGGGAGCTTTCGCTCTCTTAATCCTTTTGTCCCCTTTTTGATGGGCCACCGAGCCACCCCAGGGTGGCTCGGTTTGGGCCGAGCCACCTTGAGGTGGCTCGGCTTGGGCCGAGCCACCTGAAGTTGGCTCGGCTTCGGCCGAGCCCCTCTAGGTGGTGGTTTTTTGGTGTTTTCCGCCTTTGGTTCTGTCCGTGATTTGATTAACTTAGTCTTTGATTTGGTTGATCTGATTTGGCAGTAAATCCGGATCCCGATTAGGCAGTAAATCCGCTTCTGAGTTGGAGTCCGAAACCGATCTTGATTCGATCGTCATTCGTCCGAGTATGCCTTTGGTTGGATGACTCGTTGACTCTTCGAACCCTTGGCTTGATCCCGCACGTGTATGGATGCATTCCGTCGCTTGATGCGATTCGTCGATCTCGTCGCCTCGTTGGTTCGTCGGTTTGTGCCGAGCTGAGCTAAAGGACCTATAAGCAATTTTATATGCCTACAATGAATTGATTAAAAACTATGGGAGGAAGCATATCTCACCTAGAATTATGCTCAACATTGATATAAGGAGGCTTTTGATACTCTCAGCTGGGAATTTCTGGAGGATATGCTGCAAGGGCTTGGCTTTCCTAGTAGAATGATAAAATGGTTAATGGCTTGTATATTTACCCCAAAGTTTTCTATCTCTCTAAATGGATCCCTCCATGGTTATTTCAAAGGGGAGAGGGGATTGAGGCAAGGTGACCTCTTATCACCCTATCTCTTCATCCTAGGGATGGAATATTTATCTAGGAGATTGGATAAATTGAAGAATGAGAATACTTTCAAATATCATCCTAGATGTGGGAAATTAAAAATCACTCATCTTGTGTTTGCGGATGATCTTCTTCTTTTTTGCTAAAGGGGATACTCTCTCAGTTCAAAATCTGTACCAATGCTTGAAAGATTTTAGTGCTGTCACTGGCCTTGAAGCTAATCAAGTAAAATGTTCAGTTTACTATGGTGGAGTCTCAGCCACTGTTAAAAAATCAATTGAAGAATGTCTGGGCTTCAAAGAAGGATCATGGCCAATTAAATATCTTGGAGTTCCTCTACTGCACAAAAGACTGTCCTATGCTGATTGCCTCCCTCTCATTAATAAGATTAATGGTCAACTGCTAAGCTGGATGAAATGCAAAAGTTTATCGTACGCAGGAAGGATTCAGGTGATAAAAAGTGTCATACTTGGAGTTCAAATCTTTTTGACTTCTAGCTATTATCTACCAATGAAAGTTCTTCAAAAAGTGGATGAGCTATGCAGGATTTATCTTTGGGGGAAAAATGAACAATCTCTCAAAGTTGCTCTTGTTTCTTGGGAGAAAATTTGCTTGCCTAAGGATCAGGGGGGCCTGGGTATATATTCTGCTGTAAACTGGAACAGAGCCTCTGCCTTGAGGAATCTGAAGGATCAGGGGGGCCTGGGTATATATTCTGCTGTAAACTGGAACAGAGCCTCTGCCTTGAGGAATCTGTGGTATGTTCATATCAACAAAGAACTGCTGTGGATAAGATGGATTCATGGTAATTATTTAAAAAGAGACAGCATATGGCGAGTTAAAGCAAGAAATGGGGATTCCTGGACTTGGAAGCAGATGTTGAAAATTAGAGACAATGCTTTGATTCAATGTGGAGGAGAGGAAAATCTGAAACAGTTCTTAGCTTCTCACTATAAAAATACTAAAGTTCAGCTCTCTTCTCTTTACAAGTTATTCTCCCATAATACTAGCAAAGTGAGATGGAGCAACACTGTTTGGGGAGGTTTGAACTATCCTAAACATTCTTTTATTTGTTGGCTTGCTGTCCAAAACAGGCTGCAAACAAAGGATAGATTGATGAAGAGAGGGATTGTAAATGAAAATATGTGCACCTTATGTTCCAGGCTGCAAACAAAGGATAGATTGATGAAGAGAGGGATTGTAAATGAAAATATGTGCACCTTATGTTCGGGTCAGGAGAACAGAGACCACCTTTTCTTTGACTGCCCTTTTTCTAGTGAGATTTGGAACCAGGTGATGTTGTGGCTTCAATTCAAATGGACAGCTTGCAATTGGCATAATCTTCTGAACTGGTACTGTAACAATCTTAGAGGGAATGGGGACAAAGTGAAGATTAAAAGATTGGCGTTTACTACCACCCTGTACAAAATTTGGTGTGAACGCAACTGTAGAATTTTCGAGCAACAGTGCAAGAGCAAAGACCAATTGGTTAAGGAGATCAAGATGGACATATTGATCATTGTCCTCAACAGCTCCTTGCCGGATAACTGCAAAGAATGGATTAGCCTCTGTAAATAGATTAGAAAGTTGATTTTCTTTGATCTGTTTTGAATTTTTTTTTTTTTTGATACCTCACATAGGAGGTTCTTGTTGTTCTTAAAAGCTTACATTTGGTGAATGAATAAAATTTATTTCATTGACCAAAAAAAAAAAAAATTCATATCTCAGGAAATTTTCTTTCATTAATCTTAGTCTAATTTCTCATAGAGGATTACAACTTTATTTATAAAGAAAAACTAAATATGGAAAATAAATCAAGTCCTATCTGAATCCTAATATAAAAGAAAACGAAGATAAAATCTTTAACAAAATAAATCTCAAATATCCTAACAATCCTAAATCAAATCGTAAGGAGATCTTACCTAAAATTGGAGATTACATTAAATATATTAAAATAACAATGATACTAGTAAATCTATAAAATCATTGATCAACAACCACCAATCGTCCTGCATCAGCATGTGTGTCTGAGCGTTCGTGCATGTGTGCATGTGGAAGAGTCTAAGAACGTCATTATGCATAGAATAGCCGAGTGTTGGGGATTCGAAACAATCAATCGAACCCTTGCCCTTCCGGACCTTGTGTTGAAAGTAGGAAAGTAGGAATAAACCACAAATAAAGATCTAACCTTGAAAAAACAGTAAAAGAGACGAACACACAGATTTAACGAGGTTCGGCAACGTGCCTACGTCCTCGGGAGCCACACCACACAATCTTTCTATTAATTGAAGAAGAAAATACAAGCTCTCAAACAAGGGGTAAATCTCTCTGAGATTCTCTCTCTCTTTGCAGCCAAAAAGCTCTCTTTTTGATGTCTTTCTAACCCTAAAAAACGTTTGGGTATTTATAGAATCCTGAAACAAAACAGAGTCCCAAACAGTTTAGGAAACTGTCTGGGCGATTCGCGGTCGACCACCGTGCCAAGGCCGGTCGACCGGCCAGAGAAAAATCTGTTTACAGGGTCCTGTGCACATTTGCGGTCGACCGCAGCGGCCACGCCGGTCGACCGACCAGAGCGAAAACTTCTTCTCAGTCTCCTGCAGTGCACGCGGTCGACCGGCTCTGCCACTGCGGTCGACCGCACAGTCTTCTGACTATTTTCTTCGTCTTTTCGATTGCAGCTTCGGGTCTACACACTTAGACTAACAATCTCCCACTTGGAGACCAAAGCGCCATCATCGAGCTCACCCGAACTCTCCCCTTCTTCGCATGTATCTTTTTCTCTGAAAAAATTCTTTCTTCAATCAACATCCCGACGATCGCGCCGATCCTCGTAGTGTGGCTCCGCCTTCGTCTTCTACTCGTGAAGGCCAACTGAAGTTGCGCACAACTCCAGTTTCTCAATGGTGACTGCCTTCGTCAACATGTCTGCCGGATTTTGACTCCCCAAAATCTTCATTAAGTGCAACTTTCCGTCCTCGATCAGCGAGCGTATAAAATGGTATTTAACGTCGATGTGCTTCGTTCTGGCATGATATACTGGATTCTTGGCAAGATGTATAGCGCTCTGGCTATCACAATAAAGAACTCCTCTCCCTTGCTTCAGATCCAACTCTTCCAAGCACCCGTTCAACCAGATCATCTCCTTGCTTGCTTCAGTCACCGCGACATACTCAGCCTCGGTTGTAGACAAAGTCACAATCTTCTGCAGACGTGAGACCCAGCTCACTGCTGTCGACGCTAAGGTATAAACATACCCCGTGGTGCTTCGCCTCGTATCATGATCACCGGCGAAGTCCGCATCCACGTATCCCTGCAGCACCAACTCCTTCCTCCTGAAACATAGTGGCTTGTTAGTTGTCCCTCTCAAGTACCGCATTATCCACTTCACGGCCTCCCAATGCTGCTTCCCTGGATTGCTTGCAAATCTGCTCACAACTCCCACTGCATGGGCGATGTCCGGCCTCGTGCAAACCATCGCGTACATGAGACTCCCAATGGCTGAAGAATATGGCACCCTGCTCATATGCTCTCTATCTGCATCTGTCTTAGGCGATTGCTCCTCAGATAACTTGAACTGACTTCCAAGGGGTGTGCTAACAACTTTAGCATTCTGCATGTTGAACCTCTGAAGTACCTTCTCAATGTATTCAGCTTGGCTCAAACTCAATGTCCCTTCAGCTTCATCCCTACTGATTCGCATCCCTAGAATCTGCTTCGCTGCACCCAGATCCTTCATTGCAAATTCCTTTGCTAGCTGCCTCTTCAAACTGTTTATCTCTTCTAAACACGGTCCTGCTACCAACATGTCATCAACATATAATAACAAAATAATGAAGCTGGACTCGAACCTTTTGAAATAACAGCAATGATCCGAATTGCATCTTCTGTAGCCATTGTTCTGCATGAAGTTATCAAACTTCTTATACCACTGTCTCGGAGCCTGTTTCAAACCATATAAGCTCTTCTTGAGCTTGCACACCATCTCTTCCTTTCCTTCTTCAATGAAGCCAACAGGCTGCTTCATGTAGATTTCTTCATCCAAGTCACCATGAAGAAAGGCAGTCTTCACATCTAACTGCTCAAGGAAGAGGTCTTCTGCAGCTACCAAACTCAACACCACTCTGATGGTTGTGAGTTTCACAACAGGGGAAAATATCTCCGTGTAGTCCACTCCTTCCCGCTGTTGAAACCCTTTCACTACTAATCTGGCCTTGAATCTCTTGCTTCCATCACTCTCCTGCTTGACCCGGTAGACCCATTTATTGTGCAAGGCTTTCTTCTGTGCAGGTAGCTGGGCTAACTCCCATGTCTCATTAGTGAGTAGAGAATCCATCTCCTCCTGCATCGCATGCTCCCACTGCTGAGATTCACTCACTTGCACTGCCTCTTCATAACACTCCGGCTCTCCGCTATCTGTTAAGAGTAGATAATCAAGTGACGAGAGGTATTTGGGATTTGGTTTGGGTACCCTAGATGACCTCCTAGGCTCCACGCCCTGGGTAGTAGCTTCTGCACCTGTAGTCTCCTCCGTTCTACGGTCAGAACTGACATCGTCGCCCCCATCTGGAAGTTCCTCCAAATCCATGTACTCGGATCCACCTGTATCCGTAGTGCTGCTCCCACTGCTTTGGCTATCCTTGGCATTGTCCCTGTCCTTGTACATCACCTCCTCATTGAATATCACATCCCGGCTCCTGATGATCTTCCTGTTCTTCTCATCCCAAAGGCGATACCCGAACTCATCAATGCCGTATCCAATGAATGTGCACTTCTGTGACTTAGCTTCTAGCTTGTCCCTGACATGGTCACTGATATGAACATAAGCCACGCAACCAAATACCCGCAAGTGTGAGAGATTTATCTCAGAACAAACATCATCACCCCTATCTGGAAGTTCCTCTATATCCATGTACTCGGATCCACCTGTATCCGTAGTGCTGCTCCCACTGCTTTGGCTATCCTTGGCATTGTCCCTGTCCTTGTACATCACCTCCTCATTGAATATCACATCCCGGCTCCTGATGATCTTCCTGTTCTTCTCATCCCAAAGGCGATACCCGAACTCATCAATGCCGTATCCAATGAATGTGCACTTCTGTGACTTAGCTTCTAGCTTGTCCCTGACATGGTCACTGATATGAACATAAGCCACGCAACCAAATACCCGCAAGTGTGAGAGATTTATCTTCTTTCCACTCCAAACCTCCTCTGGAATCCCAAAATCTAATGGAACTGATGGCCCGTGATTAATAAGGTAAGCTGCTGTATGTACCGCATCCGCCCAAAATGTCTTAGGCAGACCTGCATGTAATCGCATGCTCCGCGCACGCTCTGTCAAGGTCCTGTTCATCCTCTCTGCAATGCCGTTCTGCTGCGGCGTCCCTGGAGTAGTCCTCTCTAAGCGAATCCCATTCGTAGCACAGAACCTCTTGAACTCCTCCAGCTCGTATTCTCCACCATTATCTGATCTCAAGCACTTCACCTTCAGTTCTGTCTCGTTCTCGACCATGGCCTTCCACTTCTTGAAGATCTCGAACACCTCTGACTTGTGCTTCATGAAGTAAACCCACACCTTCCTCGAGTGATCGTCGATAAAGGTGACGTAGTATCTCGAACAGCCAAGACACACTGGCTGGGCCCCATACATCTGTATGAATCAACTCTAGCTTCTGAGCCTTAGGTGGCCTTCCACCCTTCTGGAAACTAACCCTCTTCTGCTTCCCAAAGATGCAGTCTTCACAAACCCCGACTTCCACGGTGTCGATCCCGGTTAGCTTTCCTTGTGAATGTAGAATTTTCATCCCTTTCTCGCTCATGTGCCCCAGCCTATTGTGCCACAGATCTGTACTCTCCTTGCCAGCTGCAATTGCGAGGGTGTCACTCGCATGTGAAGTGAGGTAGAGAGTTCCCGTTTTGTTGCCTCTGGCAACAACCATCGTACCGTTGGAGATCCTCCACGAATCCCCGGTGAATGTCGAAACGTAGCCTTCTGCTCCAAGCTGTCCCACCGAAACAAGATTCCTCTTCAGCTTCGGCACGTGTCTCACGTTCTTCAAGTTCCACTTAGAGCCCTTTATCTGTATCTGAACGTCGCCCTTTCCAACAATATTGCAAGGTTCATTATCCCCCAAGTATACTTTACCAAAGTCCCCTGCTACATAGTTCTGAAGTAGTTTCCTATTTGCAGTGGCGTGGAAAGAAGCTCCTGAGTCGATGACCCAAGAATCAGAATCGCTATCCATAGCAAGGATCAAGGCATCCTGCACGATATGAGCCTCCTGCTCACCCGCATCCTTCTTTGGTGCTTTACAGACCGAAGACATATGGCCCTCCTGGCCGCAGTTCCAACACTTCCCTTTGATAGACCTAACCTTCGAGTTCGGCCTCTTCTTCACTGATTTCGACCGATTCCTGTTCTGGTTCCCTTTCTTCTGGCTTCTGCCTCTCTGCTCGAAACTTAGGGCTGAACCTGAACCTTCTGATTCGGACGATTTCCTTCTAACCTCCTCGGATAGAATCATGCTAACAACCTCATTCAGCTTCAACTTCTCTTTCCCCGCCGAATTGCTGATTGCCGTCACACAACCTGCCCAACTATCCGGCAACTGCGATAGTAGTAGAAGGGCCTGCACTTCGTCATCGAACGTGATGTCCACGGAGATAAGTTGATCAACAATCGTGTTGAACTCGCTGAGGTGCATCGTGAAGGACCGTCCTTCTGCCATCTTGAGGTTGAAAAGAGTTTTGACTAGATGCACCTTGTTTGCTGCCGACGGTTGCTCGTACATCTTCGCGAGCGCTTCCATAAGCCCCACCGTCGTCTTCTCCTTCAGAATATTGTGGGCTACTGATTTGGCGAGCGACAACCGGATTTGCCCTAGAGCCTTCCTATCCAGTACCTCCCAATCACCATCTGACTCCGTCGTCTTCTTTCCCTTTTCCTTGCCCAGAAGCGGGCGATACAAGTCCTTCTGGTACAGATAGTCCTCCATCTGCGACTTCCAGTAGGCGAAATCCGATCCGTCGAACTTCTCAATCTTTGATTTGCTTTCCTCTGCCATGGCTTTCACACAAATTGCTGAACGAAGCTCTGATACCAGTTGTTGGGGATTCGAAACAATCAATCGAACCCTTGCCCTTCCGGACCTTGTGTTGAAAGTAGGAAAGTAGGAATAAACCACAAATAAAGATCTAACCTTGTAAAAACAGTAAAAGAGACGAACACACAGATTTAACGAGGTTCGGCAACGTGCCTACGTCCTCGGGAGCCACACCACACAATCTTTCTATTAATTGAAGAAGAAAATACAAGCTCTCAAACAAGGGGTAAATCTCTCTGAGATTCTCTCTCTCTTTGCAGCCAAAAAGCTCTCTTTTTGATGTCTTTCAAACCCTAAAAAACGTTTGGGTATTTATAGAATCCTGAAACAAAACAGAGTCCCAAACAGTTTAGGAAACTGTCTGGGCGATTCGCGGTCGACCGCCGTGCCAAGGCCGGTCGACCGGCCAGAGAAAAATCTGTTTACAGGGTCCTGTGCACATTTGCGGTCGACCGCAGCGGCCACGCCGGTCGACCGACCAGAGCGAAAACTTCTTCTCAGTCTCCTGCAGTGCACGCGGTCGACCGGATCTGCCACTGCGGTCGACCGCACAGTCTTCTGACTGTTTTCTTCGTCTTTTCGATTGCAGCTTCGGGTCTACACACTTAGACTAACACCGAGTTGATCATCCGCCTTTTTCTGATGGATAGACTAGGTTACATAGATTTACTTTAGACGATGGTCCCAGTGGCTACCATTTATAATGCATCCTATGTACATTTTAAATTAGTCTCTTTTGATTTATGGAAACATTGAAAGTAAACTTCCTATGCTTTATTTTTCGTTTTGAATAAGATGACCACAAACAATAGTTTGGTAAGCATTATGACTCAAGTCCAACAGAACTGATGGCTAACCTTTTTTTCTTTGTAGCATTATGACTCAAGTCCAACAGAATTGATGGCTAACCTTTTTTTCTTTTTTTAGTGCAAGGAATCTTGGCTTAGTACCAGCCAAGAAAATAATTGATGGTTTACAATAATTGTAAGGAAAATGATAAGAAGGAGAAATGGAAACAACTTAGTTTCTGATTAATTTCTTAATCTGTATTACTCGTGATGTATCTCCTTATACACATTCTAATCACTATACATGGTATACATCTCCTACAAATCAGCCCCTACTAATACAGATTAATCCTTACTAAAACTGATACGACACATCCCTTAAGTTTATTTTCATCAATCTCCAAATACTATGCACATTATATCCCTTTATTTAGCTTCCAGAATTATGCTCATCAAATCTCATTAATCTGAGAAAATCAATCCTTGATTTTCTCAGTCATCACCTCCCACTGAGGTTGATGCATATTGCAACCAAGCATCAATTTGGACAGTAAGTAATAATGATGCTTTTTGGTCATAGCCTTAGTGAACAGATTAGCAAGTTGACCATGGGAGGGAACATGTGCTAAACTGATGTTGTAGTCTCCAATAAGATCAAGAATGTAATGGCAATCAACCTCTATATGTTTAGTATGCTCATGAAAAACTAGATTCTTGGCAATTTGGACAGCACTAGAATTACCGACATATAATCGAGTTGGCGTATTGCAAGAAACACCAATTTCGGATAGTAGCCGACGAAGCCATACGATCTCAAAGCTAGCAACTGACATGGATAGATATTCAGCTTCAGTTGAAGATTTTGAGACACGTTCTTGCTTCTTACACTTCCACGAGATAATTGAATTCCCTAAGAAAATACACTAACCTGTGGTGGAATGTCCAGTATTGGGGTACCCGGCCCAATCAGCATCAGAATATTTTACTAATTGAAGAGTTGAGGTGGTAGGAAAGAGAAGGTCATAATCAGGTGTGCCTCGAAGATATCTGATAACCCCAAGCAATGCAGTGTAATGAAGTTGTCAAGGATCAGATACAAACCGACTTAGTACCTGTACAACATATGCTATATCAGGGCGAGTAATAGTTAGATAGATAAGGCTTCCAACTAGGTTCCGATATAATGTCAGATCAAAGAGTGGTGCACCATCCTCCTTGGCATATTTAGTATTAACTACCATGGAAGTGTGAGCTATCTTGTTGTTTGTGAGATTGGCTAAGCGAACAAGATCACTTCTATATTTTTGCTGTCGAAGAAAAATACCTTGAGATGTATAAGAAACTTCTAGTCCCAAAAAATAGGTCAGAAGACCTAAATCTTTCATATGGAAAGATGCACTAAGAAAATTTTTAAGCTGATCAATGCTTGGCTCATCATTACCCGTAATTATCATGTCATCAACGTACAATAGTAGTATGGTGATGCCTCACGGAGTTCTTCTAAAAAACATAGAATGATCAGTAGTGTTCTGACTGAATCCAAGCTTAACAGTGGTTGAACGGAATTTTCAAACCATGCTCGTGGAGCTTGTTTCAACCCATAACGAGATTTGCGGAGATGACATACAAGATTAGGCTGCAAAATTGAATATCCAGGGGGAGGCTTCATATAAATTGTTTCCTTGAGATCTCCATGAAGAATTGCGTTTTGAACATCCATTTGATGAAGATTCCACTTTTTAGCAGAGGCAACTGCCGAAAGTGTACGAATGGTCGTCATCTTAGCAACTGGAGCAAAAGTCTTCTCGTGGTCTCGCCCATGTTCCTGCTTGAACCTTTGAGCAACCAATTGAGCTTTATGACGTTCTAGGCTACTATCTGCCTTCAGTTTAACAGTGAAAACCCATTCGCTCCCAGTGGTAGATGCACCAACAGGTAGAGGCACCTAGATTCCAAGTACCATTCTCCTCGATTGCATGCTCCTCATTCATAGCTTGTCTCCAACACTCTTGACTACCTGCTTGATAATAGTGAGTAGGTATAGAAACTGAATCCAAAGTGGTAAGGCATACGACTTACCATATCGCTCATGTGAATAACCATATCTGTTAGGAACCATAGTATGTCTAGGGGAACAACAAACAGAAGTTGTATCAAAAGTTTCAGGAGCAGTAGAAATAGTAGTTTTAGGAAGAGCAATGTTGGGAGTACATGTGATAGCCTGATAGGTAGTATTTTGATCTAAAGAAGCGGGGGATAAGTCGGAAGAGGAAGTAGACAAGGGTCCATTTGTTGCTAAAATTTGTTTTGACTCCGAATCATCAATGTCGGCTGCAAGAGGAAGTATAGAAAAATTTGTTGCAGATGAGGAAGTGACAGTTTTATAATAAAAATTGTGCTAAAAGAACTACATGACGTGAGACTTGAACACGGTGATTTAAAGGGTCAGAACAGAGATATCCCTTTTGGTGATCAGCATAACCAATAAAAACCCATTTAGCTGCTTTAGAAGACAATTTATCTCTTTCCTTTGGTGAATGATAGACAAAGCAAATGCCTCCGAAAACCCTCGTGTCAAAATAGTTTGGTTCTTTATTATAAAGAGAGAAGAATGGAGATTTGTTTTTCAAAACTGGAGTAGATTGTCTATTAATAAGATAGACTGCTGTTTTCACAGCTTCTACCCAAAAGGTTTTAGGCATTGAAGACTCAAGAGGAAGTGTTCGAGCACATTCCACAACATGTCTAACCTTTCTCTCTGAAATACCATTTTGTTCGGGTGTCTCAGGACATGATTGCTGACGAACAGTCCCATTTTTGCTATAAAAGTGTAGCAGTTCAGTCTTAGTATATTCCCCCCTAAGTCAGAACGGAAAATTTTAATTTTGTGAGAAAATTGTGTTTCAATCATTTGACAAAACTTTGAATTATGTGAGGAACCTCTGATCTGTTACAGAAGACATAAATCCATGTACATCTAGTAACATGATCGATAAATAGAATAAAGTACCTAAAACTCATGGAAGCATAACTGACTGCACATGCCCAAAAAATTTCTACTTATCGTGGAACTTATATCCTTAAGTTAACTAGTTTTTACACACGTGCAATGCACGTGATTTAATATCATGATTAAGTATTTTTGGCAGTTTGTGCTCATTTTTTCTTTAAACTCTTACATCTCGATTATTTTTTTATGTTTGTTTAAATGGGATACACCCAATTTAAATTTTCATGTTGATATTTGAATTGACAAAAAACAAATATAATTTAAAAATAATTTAAATTTTCATATTATTTTTGACCGATATGAAACTAAGCTTTATTTCAGAAAGTATAGCATTGCAAAGTAAAAAATATTAAAATAGTGTTATACAAGGAAGGTGAATATTTAAAACCAATATAGCAAAATGATTGATTTAAAGTATGTTAAAACGATGCAAAAGAAAATATGAAGTTTATTCCTAATCATTGATAGACTTCATAAAAAAATATAAATTAAAGATTAATGCTAACTCTAGTATACTTTTATATGATAAAAACATCCACATAAGAATATAAAAGTACTGAAATTTTTTTATAAAACTCCCTTCTAAAGATTCCTAATTTCACTCAAAATAATTAAACTATTCTATAAAATATTCATAAAATAATGTTTTGATTTCTTCTATTTTATTTTTTATTGAGTTAAGATCAATCCTTCTTCAGGTTTATCATTTATCATTTCTCGGACAATTCTAGAGTATTGTCTTCATCATCTACATCAATTGTGACATCAGGCTAATTTTGTATTTTTTATGCTATTATCTTTCCTGGGCTCGTTAATTTTTTATCATCTCATTTAACTTTACAAAGAAGTCAAATGTACTTATGATGTTCACACAAACAGCTCAAAATATAGACTTTGATTTTTTTTCTATTTCAATGAGAATAAATATTAATTTCATATATATAAAATTCTTTGTGTTCCTAATTTATTACTTAAATAAATTAGAAGTTATCTTTTTATTTTCCTCTAAAATGAATTCTTCTGATGTGCATCCAATAAGAATTTCTGTTATTTCAATATAATTACCTTTACTCTATTCCTGTTATTTTCCATAAAGATCTAAACTAAATATCTGCATTATTCATTACCAATTTATCTTAGATTATAATATTAATATTTAATTTGAAGAACACAGTATGGAATTTATGAATACCTACTAATTTTTCTTATGTCTTCCATGAAAATTTTTTCTTTGATTAGGATAAAGTTATTAAATTATTTTTTAATGTAACTCATTCAGTGCTTCATTAATAGATATGTCTTATTTTAATGCCAATTCAAGTGATTCATTGACGTTTTCTGAATTTTAGATTTATTTCCATCACTTTCCCATTTGCAATGGAAATAACTCAATTCTTTTAAAGTTATCTCTAAATATTCTAATAGTTTCTCCATATGTAATTCCTTGTATTCTTTTACCCTATAAATATTATTAACGTTAAAGATTAAAGTTTCTAAATTAAAATCAATTAATGCTAAGGTATAATATTATAGTGTTTTATCATTTCTATGGATTTAAACATCTATCAATTAATGTTACGAATGTATTTTGGCTACCCCAACTTATTACTAAAATTATATGAAATTACTTTAATTTATATAGTGCCGATAATTTTTAATCTATAATATTTTTAAAAATTTTATCCATTAACCGGATGTTTTTAATCAATTCTTATTGTTTTTGTTTACCAGTATCAACTTAGACTATTCTTAGATGTTGAAAATGGATAGTAAATCCCTAAATTAGAAATTTTAATATATATATATATGAAAAATACCAAACAATTACACTTTTCTTTGCCAAGTTTTAAAATTTTAGCCCATTTTTGTGGTTTTGAACTTTAAGGGTGTGATTTATAATTTTTAAAATTTTGAAAGAGTTTTTAAAAAAATTTACTTTTAAGTTTGGTAGTTATAAATTCTATGTTTCATGTGTTGGTGGTAATTTTTTAAGTGCTAGTATATTTCTTGTAACTCTAAAATTTTGAGGGTGTCTTTTGCAATTATTAAAACTATAGATTAATTTTGAAAAATATTAAATTTTAGCGGTCTACCAATCGACGAATTTGATGTGTGCTAGTTAAAACTTTTGAAAATTTAGAGTTTTTTTTTACGATTTTTAAATTTTGAAGGATTTTTTTAAAAATTTTGAGGTCAATTTTGGCAAATTTTAATTTTTAGGTGTCTAAGAGTAATATCTTGAATTCATCTTATTTTATTTATAAATTTTAGAATTTTAGGGTGGCTTTTTATAATTTGAACTTTTGAATGTGTTTCTATAATTTTTGAGATATTGAGGGTGTTAATTAAAAAATTTAAATTTAAATATCAAAAATTTTAGGTGTATCATGGTAATCTCTTGAATTCATCTGTGTTGTTTGTAAGTTTTAAAATTTTAGAATTTTAATGTGCTTGTCTGTAATTTAAACTTTTGAGGGTGTTTCTATAATTTTGGAGACATTGAGGTGTTAACTATAAATTTTAAATTCTTTGCAAACTGATATTAATTTTTTGATTTCATGTTTTTTATTTTAAGTTTTGAGACATTTGGATGAGTTTTATAATTTTGAACTTTTCAGGGTCTTTTCTGCAATTTTAAAACTTTTTATGGTTTTTTTGCAAAACTTCATGTATTATAATATGTTATCTACTTGTAATTTATTTATCTTAACAAACTAATATCATTTTTATGTTTTATATATTTTATTAATATTAGTTTTTTTAAATTGTTAAGCTAAACATGGTTCACATAGGATTAGGATAAGATATGATTATGATTAGGATAGATTAAGATATAAATAAAATATTCAAAATAGTGAAGAGTAATATTGACCATTGAAAATTAGAATTTGATTATAGATACGGTAGTTCAAACTATAAATGGGTATATTTGTCTAAAAAAGATTTTCCGAACTCGTGCTTTTAAAGAGAGTATGATATGATTAGGCTACAAGTATATGGATCATGGAAGCATAACTGACTGCACATGCCCAAAAAATTTCTGTCCTCGTGGCTCTGTACCTCTTTTGTTTATCTGAGGCAATTCCTGCTCACGTCTGATGGGATTTTATATTTAAATTTCCTTGAATCACACGAAAACATTGTAGTAAATAACGGCATGTAAATATTGTGATGGGGATAAGTGCTTCAACCGTCCAACTACAAACTTGTGATGTGTTTCTTAGTTTCCATTTTCATCATTGTATGCTTTAATAACTTTCACTATGTATGCATGTCCTTGAAAGAACAGAGACACAGGAGTAAAAGCTATGCAAGTGTAGTCTTTCCTAATAAAGAATGACTTCTAGCTTGTTCCAAATGCTTTATATAAGTTTGACCAACTAATATGATTTGGTGAACAAACCTTACTTTTTGACAGCATCGGCAGCTTTAGAAATAATAGGATGTATGCTAATCCATCATTGCCTTAATATATTTTGCTGGTTTAATACGTGTTTCGACCATGAAACTACACATTGTAACATCCTCTTGATTTTTCTATGTCATTTCCATTTTACTTTCGTCTGTATATGTTTCTTTTCCTGATTGAGTCATGCTTGTAATTTGTTGGACAGGTGTAAGGAAAATTGCTATCACTGCTTGCAGGCATTAAATTTACTGGTTTTTTTTCCTGATAGGAGAATACCTGTTACTTAAAGTCATGCAAGTACAAATTAAATTTTCCACATAACCACTAGCTTGTTCCCATATTTATGAATAAACAGTTTGATAGATAAATCTCCACCGTCATGGTTATATGGAACTTTAAGTAGTTGAAGGGATACACTGACATCATTTCTAATAGCCTTTGTATTTGGAAGATGCTTCAGTACACGGCTCAATAGAAATTTTCTGTATCATGTAACTTGACATGTGTAATGTGCTGTTGTCTAGCTAAGTACAACTATGTTTCTATCATATGTTTCCTTTGATCTATTTGTTCAAAATGGGTAACAACAACACAACATTTATGCAATTATTTGGGGTTTGAAATGCATTTATGTTTTATAATATCCTTAGAAGCAAGGGTGATTTTTAAGATAATTTCTTTTTTTGTTTCATTTTGCACTCTGCGTCAACTTTGACTTATTATCCAATTTCTAGCAGCCATATCAAATTGAGGATTGTCACGGGTTTGATTAAGCAAATACCTGTTCGGTGACTTGAGCCTGCAGACCTTATTACTTTCTGTACAAGCTTTTCTACTGAAAGGGTGCAGCAAAAGAAAGCCTTATTTTTTGGGGTCGATTGAATTAATCATTTTTCTCCACTCCGATTCCTGAAAATGTTTATCACTCAGCAGAAGAATGTCATATTTCCTTGAAATGTATAAAGTTTGTCTATAGAATGATTTCAGCCTGATCTCTTAATGACTGTGTTTTGTTTCTCATTTCTGAAGGCAACATCTCAGCTCTTGGTTCGTGCTGCACATCTGAATGAAGTCATAGTGAGGCGTGTGCCCATCATAAGATCTCCGCTGCTTCCAGTGGGTGGTTTGGCTCCATGGTCTACTGTTGGTCAACTCTGAATGTATGAATGCCGTTATCATGGGGTTGTTTCTTTGATGCCCGGATATGTTCCTTATTCTGCTCACAGCAACATTATTCTTATAGCCAATGATTTGTAAATGTAAAGTAGTATATACGCTAGTTATGCAGTGTTCTATGCGATCACCACTTGAATTTTGTTGTCATTTTTCTCCTCCTTTTGCCGTTATGTATGGATTTTTGGCCTTTTGATACTATTGCATCTATAATTTTCATATTATGGATTTTTGGTTTTTTGGTTCAAATATCCTGGAATGGATAAAAATTGCAAATTTTCCATATCAACTATGCTGCAGTAAGGTTTATGGCGACATTATAGATCCTTTTGGGTCTCTTATCGCTTTGACGAGGAGATAGTGGAGTGTTGCAGCAGAAGTATGAGCCTTAATTTCTGTTGAAAATTTTTAGAGATATTCCAAAGTTTGCCTGTTGCACGTACAACAGTCCTTTTGATGACAATGTGAGGGAATTTAGAGTTTCTGTACTCGCAGTGGAAAGACGTTCGCTATGTTCGGATCTTGGCTCTTGGCGCTGCAAAATGGAAGTATCTTCTGCACAAGGAGGGGATAGCTTATGTTTATCACATTGGTCTGATCGTCAGATCAAGAGCTATGCTAATGTAGTAGAGCAACCACTTAAAGATCATGCAAAAGAAAGAAGGGAAGTGTGCTGATGTGGTCGATAGAAGTTGGCGAGAGCCGAACTTGGAGGTATCTTGGCAAGAGGTGCAGCATAAAATTGAAATCACAGGACAAAACTTGATTAACTGGAGCTCTAATAAATTCGGCCAAGTGGGGAAAAGGTTAAAATTGCTTCAAAAACTATTAAGGTTGCGTTTGGATTCGAGGATTTGATTTCAAATTTCAGAATTGAATTCTGAAATTTGAAATCCAGAATTTCAAATTCAATTCCTTCGTTTGGAAAACATCCAAATTTGAATTCCAAAATTCAATTTGAAATTCATGTTTGGCAAACTTTAGAATTTCAATTTTAAATATTTCAATTAAGTTGTTTGTCAACTAGTAGAATTCTAATTATTGAACTAAAATTGTAACTAGAAGATAATTTAAAAATAAGATACTTAAATTACATAAGATTTGCATCGAAATTAGTGAAAATAAATGCCTCAAATAGTATATCACATATCTAACTAACTTGATATATAGATAAAATACCTTAAAACCTCAAATGCAGTAATGTCAATAATTGACCTGATAATTACCATAAAAATAATCGAAAGCATTCATCAATAAAACTTTGTAAGCTCATCCACCACTAACCAAAACAATAAATAAAGTATAAACTTCAAATATTACATATAACAATTTAACAAACTAGAAATCCAAAATATCCAACAAATACAAACCAACAAAAGTTAATATTTCGCTGTTACATAATGTCATGCTTAAGTTGCTCTCGCGCTAATTTCTTTAAGACTTTTACATCTGATTCAAATGAGAGTTTTTTTTTCTAGTGCTTATACACTTCCACTTTGTATTCTTTTGTAGTTTTCTCCCATTGGTTCAGAAAGTCTTACTTTGCGAGTTCTTGAATCACCTGAAACAATAACAAGAAGACCAAATCAGCTCCATTTTTAAAGACCGTGCAGACTTGCAATATAAAAGAAATCATGTTCTATTTAGATTGCTAGGAATCACATTTGCGGATAGTAATAGACAGTCCATTAGAAGAATCATTATTATGTACACCACTTGTAATACCCCAACCCTTGAGAGGGTGATATGATTAGTATTGATAGATTTGATTGGAATACTCATACCACCAAGATGCATCTTCTTTTCGGGAACCCAACTCTTAGAAACTCCAAAGTTAAGCGTGCTTGGCCTGGAGAAATTCTAGGATGGGTGACCCTCTGGAAAGTTTTCCACGAAGCGCGTGAGTGAGGACAAAAAACGTGCTGAAAAGACATGTGGTGGTTTGTGAGGCCAGTCCGTCAGATCTAGTAGCGTACCGACACCGGGATTCCGGGGCGGGGCGTTACAAATGGTATCAGAGCCAAACCAACCGGAATTGTGAGAGCTAAGTGCTATGCGGCGCAAAGTGCTACGTTGAGAGGGCGGGAGCCACCTCTTGAGGCCGTAGGAGCCACCTCTAGAATCTCACACTGATGGTACGGTCTTGGATGATATGATTTGGCGCAACGAGGACGTTGCGAGTTTAAGTGGGGGAGTTTGTAATACCCCAACCCTTGAGAGGGTGATATGATTAGTATTGATAGATTTGATTGGAATACTCATACCACCAAGATGCATCTTCTTTTCGGGAACCCAACTCTTAGAAACTCCAAAGTTAAGCGTGCTTGGCCTGGAGAAATTCTAGGATGGGTGACCCCCTGGGAAGTTTTTCAGGGAGCGCGTGAGCGAGGACAAAAAACGTGCTGAAAAGACATGTGGTGGTTGGTGAGGCCAGTCCGTCAGATCTAGTAGCGTACCGATACCGGGATTCCGGGGCGGGACGTTACACCACTAAGTTATGTTGACATCCCAACATGGACAGCTCTTTCCCAGAAGGAAAAAAAACTGATCATAGACAACTTTAATTTCTATGAGGGGCTCCTATCAGGTTGACCAATGCAATTTAACTCAGTTACTACGAACTACAAATTTAAACCGAGGCTCAAACCTTGCAGATTTGCTTATTCAAGAATCACAGAAATTCCTCCCCTCGCTAGCGTTAATGTCATAATACAAATAAAGCGCAAGCGATCAAACGTAAGAATTGTTCAAAAGAGACTAGTAAAAGTTTCAGCACATACATAAGCCAATGCTAGACTATACCATTCTGTTGATGAAAACAAGCCAACTATGACCGCGTGAACAAATGATAACCATTATTATCCCTCAAACTCCCATTCCTCTCTATCCCTAAACCCTTCTTCCTCATACTCCCAAGTCCGCCATTGCCATAATCGCAACTCCTCCTCAAGCTCACAGTACTATTACTCCGTGAAACCCTCCCGTTATTGTACCCGTTAATGTACTCGGTGATGAAAGAACTGCAACATCCCCCTATTTAAAGGTCCACTTGCATTCATATGCTGGAAAAACTACTACATCATACCATCCTATATTTGGAAACACATACTTACGTTACATGTCAGGGTATTAACGTTGTAGCAACTTAAAATATCTTTGCCTCGTGAATATTTAAAAATTATCAAAATAAAACAATGATCTTAAAACTTTGACCACTTCCTTGATATTGAAATAAAGATCAGGACAAGGCAGGAAGATGCTGAATAACAAAAAACACAGGATGCATGCTAAATAAGCAGATTGCATTTCACCAACAGGGTAAAGTATCTATTGAACTTTATCACAAAAACTACTTTACCAACACTCCGGAAAGAAGAAAATATTCTAGCAGCCACTATAACAGCAAGTGTTGTTCCTTTGGAGAACATACATTTTTCAGAGAAAATCGCAGGCTATGACCTGCACAAAACAGGCACATCATCTATCCAGAAGACTACATCATACTGCAGAAACTCTATTCTAGTGGAAGACCATAAACTACCCTGTAAAAAGGTGCTTGAGACAAATATACGTTCATAGAAATGTCATCCATTTTGTCTTGACTTCCAAAAAACATTATTACCTAATTCTAGAAGAGAATCAGCTACAAAATCCAACTTATTTACGAAACAGAACCAGGTTTGGGTTGAGAAGACTTTTCAAGTATATGGACTCTAAACCTAACCAAAAAGGACTTGACAAGCTATGAAGCACGGATACTCCCCCAATGACCACGAATCCGTGTCTGACACGAATCAGACACGGATTCGTGCCCGACACGTGCAAGACACGTGTCGGACACGGTCAAACAGTGTCCGATACGTGGTCAACGGGTCAATGGGGAGGGGATACGGTCAACTGGGAGGGGACACGGCTGGGATACGAAAAAAAAAGCAATACATAACCCGTAACCAAAACCCAAACCCAAAAACCCTAATTTCACTTCGCTCACCTCACTCGAGACGCCGCCGCCTCCAGCGATCGCAAGCTTCTGCCGTCTCTCGTCGTCGATCTCTTCCACCCGAAGGCCGTCGTCGTCGATCATCTCCCCTTCTCCGTCCCTATCAGTCTCTTTATCTTTGTTTTTTTTGAGAAAACTAACTTTTTTTTTGTTTATGCAGCTTCGTGATACTGCTGAGCAAGTCACAGATCTACAATCCTATTCTTCATTTGATAATTTATTTTTTTCAATTTTAGTTTCAATTTCAGTTTTAATTTCCTAACATATGAGTATTTTTTAATTTCAATTTCAGTTTCTTAACACAAATGAATTGTTAACATTACACAAATGAATTTCATTGATATGTCTAGTAAGCATTGAGAATTTTGTCCATTTTCTATACAAATGAATCTGCAATGAACGTTATTGTGTTTTAAATATCAACACCTTCGAATATTTTAAGCATTGGGAATGTTTGAACATTTAATTCATATCAACAAATGAATCTGCAGTATAATTTTGTTAGTCAAAAAATTATTACACAAATGAATTATTTGTTAGGCAATGAATTATTTGTTAGACAATGAATTATTATACAAATGAACTATTTGTTAGTCAATAATTGTTAGTCAATAATTTTGTTAGTCAATAAATTATTACACAAATGAATTATTACACAAATGAATATACATATTTAATGAATGAATTATGAATATACATATCTAATTATACATATTTGATTGATCCTTCATCCTTGCTCATTGTTGATTAACTCTAAGTATAATCTGTAAAAGGAAAAACAAAGTCAGTGAGCAACAACTTATCTTTTAGTATCCCTGTATCCTATTTTTTATATATAATAATAATTTTCTATATATAATAATAATTTAAAAAAATTCCTCGCCGTATCCCCGTATCCTATTTTTTTGGATTTTGCCGTATCCCGTATCCGTGTCCGTGTCGTATCCGTGTCCCGTATCCGTATCCGTGCATCATAGTTGACAAGTCATTCCCGACTACCAATTAACAAGTGATTGCATTCTTGATATTGTGTAACTAGTTTGTTTGAACTGCATAGAGATCCAAGCATTTCAATTAAAGCATAGCAATGAAAAAGATGCAAAGAGGTTTAGTAGTTTGGTTACTAATCACAACGGAAGTTTGTTAAAAGGAGTCAAAATAAAAAACAAACAATAAATCAAAGAAAAGTTATAGGTACCAATAAAAAAAATAGATACATGCATGCAGGAAGAATAAGAGTCTACAACACAAATATAGTTACAACTAAATTAAACAAGTAATGAGAGATGTCCTTCAGGCTATATATATATTTCATTCCCATGTTATGAGAATTAAAAATCTTATAATATTTTTATGAAAGTTAAGTCAACTAACTGGCCTAGTTCACAAAAAAATATCAAAAGGATCTAACCTAGGGAATAATGTTTTGGTAGATAACTTCTAAAAAGATAATAAATAATCATACATCTAGCACAAGTTAGAAGCATGATCTTCGTTACTTATTGTTTTTTCACTCTATATATTGGCTAAAACGACAAATCTGATCTTCATGGCAGAAATATCACTATTTGTTTTATTCCTACACTCATTGTCTTCAGCTACTTTATGTTTCTCTTCAATTTCAACATTCAGAGTTCTATCATCATTCCCATCCATATCACACAGTTCTCCTTCTTCTCTGTCAACAGGGGAAACTTTACTATCATCACATCTATTTGCAGTAAAACATGTCGATGCTTCATCCGCATTCGAGTCCTCTTCCTTCTGTTTTGACCCTTCCCTCGAAACCTGCAAGTTTCTGGACCTAACAAACAGTTAAAACCTAGAACCTGAAGATGCATGTGTGAAAGCATGATTTTTTACTATCCGAGAACTCGCCTCCGTCGACTGAAGCAAAATGGAGGCGTGAAGATTCGACGTTGGAAGAGACATTTGGGGCAAAACAAGTGGCACACTCCCCTTCTCATCCTCCTCTTCCGCCGGGGGCTCATTAAGGTCAAATGAAATTCCTCCTCGAGAACCCATCACATGTGCAATCGCATATAAATCCAACAAATTGCCTACTATACCCAACTGTACACTCTAAATTACCACTTTTGATGCTATCAATCAAATAAACCTGCATGAACATTAAACCAGCCACTAATGTATACCACCTCTTTAGGGTAAAAAAATTTGAAACTTTATCAGATCAATAATTCGATCACCTTCAAATCGAATCGCTCAAGGCCACAAATTCAAGAAAATTGACTAAAAAGATAACTGAATAACATCTAATCACTTCAATTCCTAGAGAACCCTAAAAAAACTAAAAAGATCGAAATTTTAAGAGATAGGGAAAAAGGATCGGAATCACTGACCTCGAGCGCTCTAAATCGCTGATTCTGATTCTTCCAAAAGACTTGGCTTCAATTGATGAATTTATAGAGTTTTAGTTGTCCGATCAGGATCCTGTTAGGGTTTTTATTTTCCCACGGGAGGAGATCTACATCATAGCGCTCAAGCCCTTGCCCCTGCGACTCTCGCCATGGAACTGAACCAGTCTTCCCCCAAACTAAACCTCACTCTTCTCCGATCAGGATCCTGTTCGAGGCCGGAGGCTCCATCATCGACAGTCGCCAAGGGTTGCTATTGCTACCTCATCGGAGGAGAGATTAAGGCTCTGGATCAAATGAGGGAGAAAGATTGGACTAGGGTTAGGGTTTCTGCAGATGATCGATTGAGGAAGAAAAAGATTGAGGATAGAGAAGATTGAGAGGGGGGGTATCCGAGTTAAGGGATCGCCAGGAGATCGCGACTCGAGAGAGTCGTGAAAATTTCCAAATGACACCCATCGGGATATCATTTCAAATACAAGGCCCGCTGCATGTTTAAAACACATTTGGAATTGGATCAATTTTAAATTCTCAATTATTTAGAAATCCAAACATTAACATTGATCCAATTCCAGAATTTGAAATCAAATGCTTGAATCCAAACAAGCCGTAGAGAATTCCAAAGTTATCCTATGAAAGATTCCCTAGTTGTTCGTGTGAATAATGTGGTGTCAAATTAATTCTTTACTAGAAATATAGGAGATCATGTGGAAAGAACGATCATGAGAGTTATGGCTAGAAGAGGGTGATCACAATACCAAGTTCTTCCATGCTCGAGCATCTCACGGGAGGAAAAACAGCACCCTTAGTTTTCTAAAAGGTGAAGATGGGATCCTTTACAACATAGAGGAGAATATGATGAAAGCTGCTATCTCTTATCTTGAGGAGGTTTTTGCTACGAATTACTCTCAGAGATTTGAAGAAGTGCTAAATGCAATCGGGTGCAGAGTTTCGCCATTGATGAATGAGAACCTATATAAACCCTTCACTACATGAGAGGTGGAAGAGGTGGTTCGTAAGATGAATCCGACTAAAGGCCCCTGGCCCCGATGGTATGTTAGCTATCTTTTATCAAAATTATTGGCATATTGTGGGCAAAGATATCATTAATGCTTGTCTATCTTTCTTAAATGAGGGGGCTTCTATTAATTGTATGAATCATACCTACATTGTTCTTGTCCCTAAAATCCATAACTCCGAGTCTATGAACCATCTCAGACCTATTAGTTTGTGCAATGTTATCTACAAAGTTATCTCTAATATCATTACAAATAGGCTAAAAATTATTCTCCCTCTTATTATTTCAGAAAATCAAAGTGCTTTTGTAGCAGGTAGGAAATATAACTAATAACGTCATAGTTGTTTATGAGATGATTCATGCTTTAAAAAACAAAAGAGGGGGTAGAAAAAGCATGTGTGCTTTAAAGTTAGATATGAGTAAAGCTTATTATAGAGTCGAGTGTGGTTTTCTCAAAGCTATTATGTTAAAAATGGGTTTTAATGCTTGTTGGGTGGAATTAATCATTCGGTGCATTTCGTCAGTTTTATATTCTATTTTGCTCAATGGCACCCCATCCAATACCTTTTCTTCCTCGAGAAGACATCAAGAAGGCCCATTCTCCTACTTATTCTTCCTATGTGCAGAAGATCTCTCAGGTTTGTTAAAGAATGCTGCAGAATCTAAACAATTGACAGGAGTTTCCGCATGCAAGTGCGGCCAAAGAGTCCCACATCTTTTCTTCACAGATGATAACCTTTTATTCTTCAAAGCAACACGAGAAGAGTGTTTGGTTCCCAAAAATATTTTGCGACAATATGTGGAAGCTTCAGGTCAAAGAATCAACCTCAAGATGTCGGTGACCATTTTCAGCACCAATACTCGACGACGGGATAGGAGCTTAGTAAAGGAGATCCTAGGAGTCCATGTGGTAGTCCAACATGAGAAATATCTAGGACTACCAACTATGGCAGGGAGAACGAAGAATTTTTCTTTTAATTATATAAAAGATAGAGAGTGGAAGAGAATCCAAGGATGGAGAGGAAAACTCCTATCAAAGGCCAGCAAGGAAATTCTACTGAAAACGGTGGCTCAATTAATCCTGACTTAATGCTATGAGCGTGTTCAAGCTCCCAGCTAGTCTATGTAAAGAACTCACAAGGATGACGAATAAATTTTGATGGGGCCATAATAAGGATGAAAATTCAATTCATTGGTTCAATTGGAACTGTATGTGCTCCCCAAAAGAGGAGGGATTCAATTTACAGACCTGTAAAGTTTTAGCCTCACTCTACTTGCTAAGAGAGGATGGCACATTTTGAAGGAACCAAACATTCTTTGTCATAGAATTCTCAGGGTGAAGTACTTCCCCAGTGGTGATTTTACGAGAGCGAGAATGTGTAACAATCCTTCGTTGATTTGACGAAGTATCTTGGGAGGGAGGGAGACCCTTATGAAGGGGCTCCAGTGGTGCAATGGCAAGGGACAGATTCGTGTTTGACATGACCCGTGGATTCCCTGACCATGTACTTTTAGAGCGATTCCGTCTTGGTCAGGCGAGAATAGCAAGCTTGTGGTCTCAGACCTTATCATCCAAGGGGAGCAAATTTGGGTTGAGCACAGATTGAACGAATTATTCATACAGCAAGACGTAGAAGAGATATTGTATATTCCCTTAGCAGACCCCACAGTCAAGGACAAGTTAATATGGCACTTCAATGATTAGGGGGCAATTCTCAGTCAAAAGCGCCTACTATTTAGAGTTTGAAAGCAAGCGAAGCAGCAATCGAACTATGTTTCGTGGTAGCACGTCAGCTAGCTACGTGGTTACTCGGAGCCCAGTCTAGAATATGGGGAGCCTCTGTCCCTAACAAGGTGAAAATCTTCACATGGCGTGTAGGCAACAACATGATGCAGGAGATCAAGTATTGGACAAACGGAGAAGAAAAGTAGCCGAGTTGACTGAACAGATGGACGAGACGAGACTCGACTTAAACCAGACGAGACGCCAACAACATAGACAAGTCAAGATGATGACAGGACGAGTCAACACAACCTAGCCGAGACGAGCAGACGAATCGAAACGACAGGACAAGACGATAGACAACATGATGAGTCGACACATGCCAGTCAACACGAAAGGCAGGACGACTCAACATGCTTAGTCAACTTAGGTCCAGTCGACACGAAAGGTGGTTCTGGTCGGGACGCCTCGTGTCGACCTGGATTTCAGATTAGGAAAGAGTTTTTTTTTTATTGTTTCCTTTTGGGATTTGGTATTTTCCTTTTAGACTTAGAGTTTCTTTTTGATTAGAGTTAGGATAGATTTAGTTGGCTATAAATATTAGTTCCTTTTGTAAATTGTAAATTAACTTTTCTATTATTCAATCAAGAGAATTGTTCTCCATTGTTTTTCTTCTCAAGTTTGAGAAACTAGGGCTTGTAGATTCAAGCTTGTTTTCTACATGCTATTGTCAAGGCTCGTCGGCATTAGAACGTTATCCAATCGGCCTTCCTCGTTTCTACGTCTACGTCAAGTGGTATCAGAGCTTCGATTTTAACATCCTTGATAATGGCAGATGACGGTGAGAAGGAGTTTTCTCTACAGGATCTTTCCGCGAGGATGGATTCTATGGATGAAAGATTTGGCACGTTAGAGGCGTCTCTTCAGAACCTTCAACAAGCCATTGAAGGACTTACCCTTCACCTCAACAATGGGAATAACTTCGCCGATGATCTTAACCTAAGCGAACCCAGAGTTAGGCTACCCCGACATCCACCCCTGTACAATCCCCAACCCTCTCCAGTTCATCCCCCTCCATATCAACCACGTCCGACCCAAATCCCTCCATATCAGCCCCCTCCGCATCAGTCTCCTCCATATCAAACACCTCTGTATCAACATCCTCCAAATCAACCCCTCCACATTATAGACGACATCCCAACCAACCCCCTCCATATGATGATTCCAGTGACGAAGGAGCGGACTATGATCACCAATTTGAAGGGCCATGGAACGACAATGTTTCGAGTGAAGAAGAAGAAGATTGACCTTATGACAGAGGTTGAGACAGGGGCTACAACCCTCGTCACAACTACCACCGACAAGGTCAACATCATCAGGAATAAGAATATCGGATGAAGGTAGAACTTCCTTCCTTTAGAGGAAATTTGGACATAGAGCCTTTCTTGGATTAGCTCTATGAGGTAGAAAAGTTCTTTGAGATGACTAATATTCCCAAAGCAAACTAGGTGAAGTTTGTAGCCTATCGTCTCAAAGAAAGAGCCATGACATGGTGGGATCAAACTCAAAACACTAGGTGACGGCAAGACAAACAACCAGTTCGGATTTGGCGATGCACAAAGCAGTTGCTATAGTCGAGATTTCTACCACCTGACTATCAACAAGTCCTCTACAATCAGTTCGAGCAATGCCGTCAAGGAATCCGAACAGTAAGTGCCTATACCGAAGAGTTCTTCCATCTTACTTCTCGTTGTGAACTATCGATGAGTGAGGAACAACTCGCAGCCAAGTATATCGACAGTTTGAAGTACTCAATTCAAGAGAAAGTAGCCATCCACAATGTGTATTCCATGGACGAACCCTACAATATGACTCTGAAGGCAGAAAGATTAGCCTCCAGGACATTACCTTTCAAACAAGCCAACATGGAGGCTCGGTCGAGAAGGCGAGAGGGAAGTTGGTAGGGCAGATGATAACTGATCGACCTATTCCCCCACGGTTAGCCGAGCGATCAACAACTCAACCACCACCCCGACGACTCAAGCAAATCTATAAGCTAAGCCGATGGGAGGGAAGTGTTTTTGATGTCTCCAACCTGAGCATAAGTCCAATGAGTGCTTGCAACGGCGGAAGGTCAATCTAGCGGATTATGAGGAGGCTGAGGAGGGACACACAACATCCGAAGAAGAGTATGAGGAAGATGTTGGCCTCTTTGTTTTGATGATGTTTAACAAACAATTTACCACTAATATTGTTTATCTAGTATTTGTATTTTTTTATTTATTGTAGTCAAATAACATGTTGGAGGATGGATGGAATCAAGCATTCACGATCATATCCAATGGAGGTTGGCGGAATAATGGAGTGAAGCTATGCAAATCCAAGTTAAAGATCCAAGTTCAAGCTTCATCCGCAAGTTTACCAAGATGATCTTAATTGAAGATCAAGATTGCTTGGGTACAATAGTTTAAGTTTATATTATGTGTGTTAGTACTTTAAGCTCAATCATATACACACATATACGTTTTGGTTTTGTATATATATAGTTATATATATACATATATGTTTTGGTTTGATAGTTTTCAAGTTTTAATATAAAACAATTGAATATAATTAGAAAACATATTTTTATTTCATACTTACATGCATATATATGATTTCATCAATATCAATTTTATTTAGTTCAATGAAATCATATTTACTTTTGAAATGTTTGCAAAATATGCAACTTTGTGAAAACATTATTTTCTTGGTTTATGGACTTAATAACAATCATATACATCTTTTATTAAGTCTATATAATCATTTTGTAATGTTTCAAAACATGGTTAAGCTAAAATATTAAAACTCATATGTTTACATTTTTATGTTTTGGACTATTTTACAAAATAATGATATTTTATATTTGGGAGGTCCTTTTTGAAAATCAGTTTTTGTAGCATGTTTATTTTCATGTCTACAATTATTTCTCAAAGTTTCATAATTTTTAGAATTTATCTGTTACTTTTAAACATTGTTTTAAAATCAGAAAATTATTTCAAACCTGTCAATTTCTACTATCAATTTGTGGTCGACCGCCACGGTCGACCGCCTTGAGTCCAGAGACTCAGATTGTGTTTTGGTGGCTCACGGTCGACCGTGGCAGTCGACCGGATGAAGTCCAGAGAGTTTTGCGGTCGCCCGCCACAGTCGACCGGCTGTTGTCTTGAGCCTAGTTTTTTTTTCTGAGTTGCTTGCGGTCGACCGCGCGTTTTCCACGGTTGACCACCGAAGTTACTGTTGGCCTCCAACGGCTATTTTCAGCAGTTGTTTTTGTATTAGTTTTTTGGTCTTTTCTTGGCTTTCTCTTGACTTTGGGGTTTCATATAAATACCCCATTATACCTCAGTTCTTATTTGATAAAGAAATGTTTAAACAAGTTTTTAAAGGGTATTTAAGTGTGTTTATGTTTGGTTTAAGTTTGATTTAAAATCTTTTAAGCATTTGAGAGTTTGTTTTGTGAAAATAATTTCACAAGAGCTTGAGAAAGATCATCCATCGGTATTTGAGCATCCAACTCTTCTGCCTCTCTCTTGTTTATTAAGAAGTTTTCTAAACTCATATCTAGCTTTACATTTGCATATTTATTTGATTATTATTCATTAAAGCTAGTTTTTGTATTGAGTTTAGATTTGTTAAATCTCATTGTTACACACAACCACATTGAGCTTATTGTATATACATTCATAGTATAATTTGGGTTGTGGGATTGTGACATTGAGGGTGATCCTACATTGAATTCTCATCCATTATAGAGAACAACCATTGTTATATTTGTGCGTAAATTATGAGGTTCACTTTGTAATACACTTGTATACCTAGAGGAGTGTGTGGTGAGAGATGGGGTCGTCCCAAGAGAAGTGGGGGTAGGTAACAATACCTAGAGAGAGGTTGTAATTCCTAACACTTGAGGGAGACACGGACTAGAGACCAACACTTGAGAGGCTGTAAAGTGGGATTGTAAGAGTGTGAGATTGTAAAGTTTTCGGTGAACTAGAAAACCAAGTGTGTCGGTGTAAACGTTATTCAAGTGAGCGTAGAAAACCCAGTTGTGATAGTGGATTTCTCCCCGGGAGTGGGGACCGAAGACGTAGGACGGAAGGTCCGAACTCCGTGATTATTTTGTGTGTTTGAGTTTGCTTTGGCGCACTTACTCTTATGTTCATATTGCTTATTCTTGCTTATAACATATTATATATCTATCTTACAAGAATAATCATCAATCCTCGATCGTGGGTACCGGTTCCGGATAATGACCTTATTCAACTCATGATAATCTATACAAAGGAGCATACTACCGTCCTTCTTCTTCACAAAGAGAACCATTGCTCCCCATGAAGAATGACTCTGGCAAATAAAGCTCTGAGATAACAACTTATCTAACTGGATCTGTAGCTTCCTCATCTCAGCAGGTGCCATACAATATGGTGCTCGAGATATCGGTGCTGTGCCTGGCTGCAACTCGATGTAGAAACTCAACCTCTCTTACTGAAGGTAAACCTGGTATGTTCTGAAAGACATCCTAATACTCCGAGACCACTTGCGTATGGCTCAACTCGGCACCCCGATCCCGTATCATCACCTCCTCAACGTATGCCAGAAGTGACTCGCAAACTAGTTTCCCTGTGAGATCACTACTACCAACTTAGACCCATCGGACGCTCATAAGCTGACTATTTTAGAAAAAATAGTCGATACTAACATGGTAGGATGATAGCCAATTCATACAGAGAATGATGTCGAACTTCGACATCCAAAAACGATCAGATCAAAAATAAACTCTGACTCATCTAGACTGATGACACATCTCCTACAGATACTCTCAATAGGGATACCTCTCCTAAAGGAGTAGAGACGGATAACGGAAAGTGTAAGGGATGTGCAACTAGCTGAAACCTATCCATGAAGGTATGAGAGATAAAAAAATACGAAGCTCCTGAATCAAACAAGATCTGAGCTGGAAAGGAATAATCACTAAGAAAGTTCCGCTCACACCATGATCACACAGTACGACTGTATAAACTCTGTCGGTGGCTGGCGACAGCTGGTGGTGAAATCTATGGGACTATCTATGCCTCAAGAGTCTCCTGGATAGCGTGCATCTGGCCTACTAGATCCTTGGTCCTCGGAATAGTAGGTGGTGCCTTAATCCTCTGCTACTGGTCGTAACTGTGACCCTACGACTGCTGACCCTGACCACTGTTCTGCTGATGGTGATGAAAATCCTTCCATGAAATTGACATTCGCTCCTCCGGCGTAACTAAAATCGGTGCTATCCTCCAGCGTTGTCCTTTAAGCTAAATAACTAATCTCTACTTATGTACTGAGTCGACGTTAAGCATATCTAAAAAATAATTCTCATCTATTCCTTCCACTTATAGGCTACAAATGAATCTGATGTGCCCTAAAACTCTGGTGCTCTCATCTTCTGATGTCTTTCTCATTCTTACAGAGCCAAGCTTCCTCTCTGTGTCTCTATAAACAGCTGGTTATGGTGATGGGATAATCGTCAGTATTGCCTCTCCAATAGGTACGACTGGTATGACTGATGATGGAACTTCAGAAAGTATAATCTGGCTCGTTACTCACTCCTCAAGAGTTGCTAGTCTCTACCTCTACAATCGGCGTTACCAAGTCGATCAAATACTGTGAAGCCTGCTGCGACTCGGGCTCTACTTACCCAGCTCTCCGGGTATGAGTTTTACCTCAACCATGTCCTCGTCCCGATATTTATAATACCAAGAGGAGATCTTCACAAACATACATAACATAACATATAACAGTAGGAAAATCATATCATATATCATTCACGTAATTACTTTTCAATAAAAGTAAGGTAGTCATAAAAAAAATTCATAAATTTTGGAATATATGTATATAACTTCCTAACTCATTCTAGGAATCCTAGCGGACTCTATATATGAATCCTAGGAAACTCTATCCTAGCTCCATGACTCGACACAGGAAAGATCCTTAGGATGCTGGAACTAGAGTTCTGATACCTGTAGGCATATAAAATTGCTTATAGGTCCCTTAGCTCAGCTCGGCACAAACCGACGAACCAACGAGGCGACGAGATCGACAAATCGCACGCGAACAATGGAATGAATCCACCCGCGTGCAGAATCAAGCCAAGTGTTAAGCAATCAACGAGTCATCCAACCGAGAGCGGACTCGGACGAATCACGATCGAATCAAGATCAGTTTCGGATCCGAACTCAGAAGCGGATTTACTGCCAAATCAGGAATCCGACTTACTGCCAAATCAGATCAACAAAGTCTCAATCAACCGAATCACAGAAAGAACCAGAAACAACGAAAAACAACCAAACCCACCACCTAGAGGGGCTCGGCCGAAGCCGAGCCACCTTCAGGTGGCTCGGCCCAGAGCCGAGCCACCCTGAGGTGGCCGGCCCAGATCTGTGCCTAGGCACAGATCTGGGTGCCTATAAATAGGCCAATGGTGGTTCATTTGGAAAGGTTGGATTTTTTGGAGGCGAAGCCCTGCTGGATTGAAGACTCAGATCTAAAAAA
>NC_033803.1:41961317-41985637 GCF_001876935.1 Asparagus officinalis
TCGGCCAAGGCCGAGCCACCCTGAGGTGGCTCGGTGGCCGAGCCACCTCGGGGTGGCTCGGCCAAGGCCGAGCCACCTTGGGGTGGCTCGGCCATGAGCCGAGCCACCCCAAGGTGGCTAGGCACAGTGTCGGCCACCCCGAGGTGGCCGACAGTGGCCCGAGGTGGCCGACAATTCCCTTTTTGCAGCCACTGTCCTGAGAGCCTATAAATAGGCCTAGAGATGTTCATTTTCAGAGGTCGAACTTTCAAGAGCCGAAACTCTGCCGGATTGAAGAGTGAACTCGGAGCTTGAAGACCAGAAGACTTGCACCATTCAGATCTGATCCTCGGCGACCATCCACGTCAGAAAAGGCAGGATCTCGAGAGGAAGAAAGAACAGATCTGAGATCTACACGAGACTACACTCCAGATCTAAGCTTGGTCTTAGATCTCGAGATCCGAGCGATTATTCCCTTGGTGGATTAATCCCTCCCGGCTATTATTCCCTTCGTGGAATAATACCCGTATAATCGTGTAGATCCGACCGGATCTAGATCGCGCGGTGGTCCACGGATTAACCCCGGCGCAGGCAAAGAACCCACCAAAGCGAGCGACCGCAAAACAGGAGCTCGTGATTTGTTCACAGAGGAAAGTTGTAATTTTACTTTATTTTTGTTCACAAGAGGAAAGTTGTAATTTTTATTTTTTTTTCTTTGATTTAGTTGTAACCGGATCTATAAAAGACCGGATCTTTGTAACCCAAGATGACAATCATTTCAATGAAAAAGATGACAGTTTTCCACGCGAACAATCTGGCGACCACAGTGGGAGCCGACGATCTCGCCAACGAGATCGATGCGTCGCAGCCGCGGATTGCAATCCCGGTCGTGGAGGAGGTCGAGTACGAGTTCGACCAAGCCAAGTTCGAGGAGTACGTGTCCTCGTCCGGATCTACCTCCCCCCGCAAGTCCAAGAAGTTCTCCTCCGGGAGAAAAGCTCGTTGGTTTGAAGCTGCTCGGGAAGCCCACGAAGCTCTCAACCCAACTGACGCCGAAGTTGCGTCAAATGAAGTTCCACCGACCTCCAATCAGGTCAACCCAACTCCCGCCAACGCCTCCACTGTTCAGGGCGTTGTGACTCTCTCAAAGAGGCCCCGCCAGAGGCGTCGTCAACGCCTTGCGCGGCAACTCGCTAAGGCGATGGAGTCTATGGACGGACTCTGCTACAACGCGGAGTTGAGGAACAGAAGAGGCAAACAGCCTCAACCACCGATGAACGGTGACTCTTCCAATCCGCCAAAGAAAGAATGGGTCCGCGTCAAACGGAACCGTTCGACGCTCGAGGAGCGTATTCGCAAGCGCCGCGCGATGTCAGCGCAGGCACGGGCTCAAGCTCAGGAAGCCCGTAGAAAGCTGCAAAAGGAGGTGGAGAAGAAGCCACCACCAACACGCCAAGTCTGGAAGCCTAAGTCTGAAGTGGCGACTCAGGCCAAAAAGCAACCAGTGCAGCCTTCTAAGGAAGGTCAAACTCCGGCGAGTCAACCAAAGTCGCCGTTAATCCCAATAACTTCTCCGGGAGATCATGCAGAGTCATCCCGCAAGAAGAAATCAATTTTGGAGCGCCTCGGTCCAGTTCCTGACGTGAGAGGCAAAGCTCCAATTCACGAGCGTTTGGGCCCGATGAAGAAGCCCAGAACGACTCAACATACTGGGGGTCGCCATCACCTCCAGCATGACAAAGAGCTCAAGGCAGCTGCGCGCACCAATTTGTGCATTGAAGTCCAAGAGCACGCCGAAAATTCACGCCCAAACAGGCATGTTTTGAGGCGGGTAACCTTTGAAAGCCCAAAGAAGGCAAGTCACCCTCAGATGGAAACATTATCATCTGATAGTGATAGTGTTATACCTGAGAAGGCGTGTCCGCACACGATAGGTTACTCCGACTGTCAAAATGACGAGTTGTACTATCGTACTGGGGGTACGAATAGAACCAGGAAGAGGAGTCCCCGAGAACAGGAAACTCAATGCCCCTGTTCCAAACTCATTCGGGCGGTATTGTCTGAATGCAATTGCATTAAGGCGGTCCCCGAAAGAGTTTCAGTTTTTGAAAGACTCAGCATGGAAGCGCCAAAGCCAAGGACTAGACGTTTCCGAAGAAGACCGTTGAAGGCTGGGGGTTTGCCAAAAATCCTATGAGTATTATGGTCAATCATTTCAAGCGGAATGAGGAATCATAATAAAGACAAAGATAAAAACCAGTTCCACTAAAAGGATCAAATGTCAAGGTTTACAGCAAATAAGATCATACATCAAGCCCATGGCTAAAAACCTGCTGACTAAACTCAGACAGCTTCTCCTCATAAGAGCGTCTAAGCTCCTCCTGCAACTCAGCTCTGACAGACTCTTCGTTCGCGGCTAAAGTCCTCACAGCATCCTCCTCTGTCTCAGCCAGTGTCTGCTTCAAGGACTTCAGCTCATCAGATAAAGCAGCATGTGCTTGCTGAACGTGCATCTTCGCGTCCTCCTTCTCACGGAGTTCTCGCCGGAGCTGATCTATCTGAGAATCAAGCTCATCAAGTGAAGATGATCTAGTGGCAAGGTCAGCCTCAACTCGATCTATTCGGCCCCGCTGCACCTGGACCTCGAGCTCAGCAACCATCCGAGTACTACGCCATGTCTGTAAACGAGCGTCCAACTCGGCAGCAATAAATGAAGAGGCACCGGCATCCCGGAGCTCATGAAGCATCTGAAACTCATGCTCTAAGCGATCAAGGTCATCAACCATAGCCGTCGCTAGGTCCGGGTATCCCATGTCCCTTATTAAATTTACCTTGGAAACAAGGTAGGGTTTAAACTGGTGAAGAGAAAGTCCGTCGTGGAGGAGCTTGCCAATTATAGCATTCAGGGAGGAGAAATAAGAGCGGACTTCTACGCTGATGATGATCTTCTCAGGGTCATTCCCCGATAACAACTCCTTAACGAGGACATGAAGCTGAGAAGGAAGCCCTACACAAAGAAGAGGAATTCGTCAAAAGCTTCAACGAGGAAAGGAATGGCATTGCTCAGTTAATTAAATTATACCTCCTTCCCCTCGAGTCACTGGGGGTGATGGAGATGTAACGACTGTAGCAGCATCGACTGGTGGAGTTGGTCGCACAGCCGGCTCAACAGGGTCAGCCTCAGCGAAAGCTCCTGTTAGACACAAAACAGAAACATCATTTTATAGTTGCATTAGTCAAGGAATTGGCTAGTCCTATAGTTAGCTTGAGAAGAGGCACGCACCTTCAAAATAACCGTTCCCGGGAGTCTGAGGGAGTACAGACTCAGGAAACATATCCTGAGGCGGCTGGCCATCGATCTGAGGAGAGTCATACATGAAGCTGAATATAGAAGTGTCCATAGGCAGGCCCTCCCCATCGAAGTCATCAATCGAAAAATCTAACATAAAAAGATATAAGGGAAGAGGAAGGAAACTATGGCCAATAGAGACAAGTTACCTCTTGAAGATGTACCTGGAATCACCGAACTGGGTCCTTCATTGACAGACTCCCCAACATGGGCGGTCTCTGCAGGCTTTTCTACCTGGTGCGGTGAGTCAGGCTCACCAGGAGATGCACAATCATCGGGACTCATCTCGCCTTCCTCACGATATCCTGCATAGGATGGGAAAGCATGAGCCAGAAGTTCTAAACGATCGAAAATGATCCATAGAATAGACGTTACCTCCGTCACTAACAGGATCCTCATCAGCCAAGTCCATCTCAGATACTCGTGAATTTGCATGCGGCTTGTGGGCTAATCTTTTCCGCCTATCAGCACGGACAGCAATCGAAGGTCTGGCCCGGGTAAAAGGACGGAATTCGTCGTCACTGTTGGAAATGCAGAGAAAAAGAAAAAATAGGTGACTAACCTTGCTCCAAATCTGCCTCGTAATCTTCGGGATCTCCGCCTGAAGCCTCTCCAGCAGAACTAAAAGCCCTGTGACCTTCTGCATCAAGTCGGCGGGTCTTGCCCTAAGCCCTTTGTGATCAAGCACCGTCCTGGATAACACGAGAATCAATCTGAGAGGCTTCTTCGGCCACCAACTCTTCGATAGGCTTCACACGGACAGTCTTATTAGCTGCTAGCAACCACTTGCAGCTCAAGAAAATCAAGCACCGTCCTGGATAACACGAGAATCAATCTGAGAGGCTTCTTCGGCCACCAACTCTTCGATAGGCTTCACACGGACAGTCTTATTAGCTGCTAGCAACCACTTGCAGCTCAAGAAAGTGAGGTTCAACTGCCGCTCAGTACCTGGGAGACTGAACCTAGCACCAGTGCAACCAGTCACGGTCCACAACCATGCACGAAGACCGTCCACCAGACCTCCATGAGCCCGAAGCTGCTGGCGCGGGTTCCCAACATAAAGTTGGTCATAACCGAATTTGCGGGCGAATCGGCAAGGTAGATACGGCTCTATGAAGCACTGGTTCCCCACCCGGAAAGTCAGGTAACCCGGCCTAATGTTCACTAGCCAATTAAAGCAGCCCATATCCAGATAAGTCCTATACTCCCTCGGCTTCTCCTCATCAATCAAACACTCGCCGTACCGGCTGGAGAACTGTGGGAAGCAAGTGGAGAATGCCCAGCACTTGTGGACTTGTAGCTGACGCCTGATATCGGGGAATCCTCGGCCCTCCCACTCACCATTCTCAAGCAGCTGTAGAAAGGGGACAGACTGGTCTATGGCATTCGGTACCGACATCACATCGGAACGATGAAGCACGAACCAAGCCATCAAATAAATATACGGAAGCTCTACCTTAATGGTAGGAATCTGAGTCGGTTTATCATCATCTCTCCGTGTAAAAGCACCAGAAATCTGCCGAAGCCCTCGATGAATGTTAGCAACCATCACCGGAAGAAGCGAAAGTTCCTTCTTGTAGGCAAGCTGAACTGCAGGATAGAGCACTTCCAGTGGCAGAGCGTCACCAGACTGATACGGGACCACACATTTCTTCAACCAGATGGCGAGATAACCGGCAAGGAGAGTCATCGGACGAATCGGTGCGGTCGCATGATATAAGAACGATCTGAATTTAGTCCCTGCAGGAAAGCCACTCTCAGGACTGCTAATGGTATAGGATTGGGCGTTAGTCTTCTTCAGCAGCTCATTAACCTCTGAAGGAGTCAGCGGTGCCAGTTCACAAATAGATTGGCCAGAATGGCTCTCCAGATTCCTGAACAAATATGATGCGAACTGCTTCAGGCTCACATTTGCTTTGGTCCTCTTCGCTAGGGGCTTAGACTGCGCCAAAGCAATGTGATAATGACAAGTGAGGTCCCATAAGGTCTCGTAGCGGTCGGGCATGCGATCCTTCAGCTGACTCAACTCATGGTTGGAGGGAAAGTACTCCTGGTATAACATCTGTCCCATGGGCAAACCAGAAATCTTGTGCATCTCATGTAGAGCCAAGCCCAACTCTCCGTGCCTGGTCAGAAAAGTGTTGGAATCTGGATTATAAAGCTCGCATAGGGCAAAGAAATGCTTCGCGCTTGTAGGCAAGCCATGCATGGTGGCCCGAATGGCTGCATAAAGGCCGCAAGCATGTAACTCCTCGCTCCATCGGCTCAAGACATACTTCGTCATACGAGCCCACCAAAACCTGTCCAAAGAATGGACCCAACCATAGAATCTGTGGCGCGGTGCAGGCATCTCCCGTCCTAAGATAGCGAGGCGATTCCTCAAAGTAGAAGCAGTGGTGAGGAACTCATTGCGAGGCGGAGTATCTAGCCCCAGTACTCCAGGATGTAGTCCAACAATGTGATCTCGACTCGAACCAGGAACTGCCTGATGAGTAATATAGCCGCAGTGAACGCTCTCATGTTCCTTTGTCAAACTCCACGACATCTCCCGCTTCACAGCTTGGCGCCTGAGCTCAGTCAAAGAACGGTGTCGAGGAATCTTCGGCAAATACATATAACGACTGCCAGTCTGGTAAAGCCACTGCTCAGCCTCAATAAATACTGCATCGGGATCCCTGGTAGAGTCTCCAAACAAGAAGTCAGTCTTCCTAAGAGACTGAACGGAACTGGCATCCTGCACGAGAGGCGCATCTGTGATCAGCTGGCGAAGAGCTTGATGGCCACCTTCCCTCACCACTTGGACAACTTCCAACGACGTGCCCGGAGCAAACTGGGAGGTGAACGGAATGGGCGAAAAGTCATCAGATGTGGAATAATACTCATCACGACGTCCATTCACCGCATGCGATGAAAAAGCTCCGGAAGGATATTCCACTGAAAACAAGCAGTTAAGTGTTTGTTAATTTCAGATATAAAAGGAAATTGAATTCATCTTACAAATTGGTAAGATAGAGTCATTGCCTTATAAAGGGCGAGACGATTTGGCCACATTGCGCATTTATAAGATAGGGTATATCGACAATATATCCCTGCCTTATAAAGCACAATGCAGCGTCAAAACGCCCCCTTTATTATGAGATGTGGTTTTGACCAAGCAAAACCCATCTTTAAAGCGTCGATCCTCACCAAGGAGAATCAAGGCTTTTCCCGATCGCCTCACCAAGGAGAGCAAAATAGGGTAAAAGGACTAAATTGCAAAATTCTCAGAAGAAGAGGGTTAATTTGCAAAATTTCCATAAAGCGTCGATCCTCACCAAGGAGAACCAAGGCCTTTCCCGGTTGCCTCACCAAGGAGAACAACGGGGGGTAAAATGGACTAATTTGCAAATATCCAGAAAAAAGAGGACTAATTTGTAAATTTTCGAAAAAGGTCAAAAAATTGCTCACCAGCATATGAGGGAGGCGCGCCATCAACCGATGCAGCAGGAAAACGACCTCTCGATACTCGCGACATAATGGCCTACAGAAAAAGAATTCAAGAGGTCAGATCTAGAAATAAAAATCACTTTTTTATCCCCTAAAAAGGCGAGCTTGAGGCATCAAATCACTCCCTCAACCCTTATATGCGATCCCGCTATTCCATACACTAGATCAAACATGAAATAGATCAAGATTATGGAGATATACCTGAGGGGAAGCTCGAGGATCCGACAAAAATTAGATCTTGGAAGTGCTCGAACCACGCGCTCGAGGGGCTCGAAGGAAAGTCTAAATATGGAAGTTTCGAGGGATTTCTCAGTCAAGGATCAAAAGGAAGGATGAATCTAAGACGAAGATCGAGTTTTGAGGGAGAACGGAGGCTCGAGGGAAGAGAAATTCAAAAAGGAGGCAAAAAGGGGGGGGCCGGCCCTAGGGTAAAGAAAAAAGAAAAGAAAAAGACCCCCTTTATATAAGGTGGACCGGGTTGAACCAAACCGAACCGAACCGGACCGGACCCAGTTCGAACCAAAATCCAAATTGAAGCCGAACCGAGCATCGAAACGACTTCAAATCGAGCGACGGTTCAGTCCATCATTCACTCACCCCTCTCCCATTTGTTCGGAGGAGTTGGAGGATTTTTTGAGCCGATTTACTGCCTTTTTTGGCTCATTTTAAGCCGGTTCAGCTCATTTAGGCACAAAAACACTCCGAAAAGTATACGAGTATAAACTGCTTCTTAATACTCCAATAAGGTATATGAGTATAAACTATTCCCTATTTTTGGTTTGAGAAGTTCCTGGAGAATATTGTTTATAAATATTCTTAAGGATAACTCAACCACACTACGCCGGACAACGCGTTGTGCATAAAGACTCGACGCCACAATCAATGGTCAGCTCAAAGGAATCGACTTCAAGTTCAGAAAATTCCGACAAACGGTCAGACAATAAATGCAGCACCGGAACTCTTACAGACTTTCGACAAAGCACCGAAAAGCCTGGAGAATTGAAGGAGTCAAGAACAGAAGCCATTCCGAGGTCCCGTTATACCGACTGAAGGTAGGGACAATCATATCCAAAGTATTCCAGACTCTTCTATAAAAGAACGAGACTGAAATACTTTGGAGGGGGTATCTGTAGGCATATCCAAAGTATTCTAGACTCTTCTATAAAAGAACGAGACTGAAATACTTTGGAGGGGGTATCTGTAGGCATATAAAATTGCTTATAGGTCCCCTAGCATAGCTCGGCACAAACCGACGAACCAACGAGGCGACGAGATCGACGAATCGCACGGAAGCGACGGAATGCATCCATACGCGTTCGGAATCAAGCCAAGTGTTAAGGAATCAACGAGTCATCCAACCGAGAACAGACTCGGACGAATCGCGATCGAATCAAGATCAGTTTCGGACTCGAACTCAGAAGCGGATTTACTGCCTAATCAGGATCCGGACTTACTGCCAAATCAGATCATCAAATCAGAGTCTCAAGTCAACCGAAACACGGACAAACGAGACAACGCAAAACGACAAAAGTCAAACACCCGCGGGGGCTCGGCCAAAAGCCGAGCCACCTCGGGGTGGCTCGGCCAAGGCCGAGCCACCTTGGGGTGGCTCGGCCATGAGCCGAGCCACCCCAAGGTGGCTAGGCACAGTGTCGGCCACCCCGAGGTGGCCGACAGTGGCCCGAGGTGGCCGACAGTGGCCAGAGGTGGCCGACGATTCCCTTTTTGCAGGCACTGTCCTGAGAGCCTATAAATAGGCCTAGAGATGTTCATTTTCGGAGGTCGAACTTTCAAGAGCCGAAACTCTGCCGGATTGAAGAGTGAACTCGGAGCTTTGAAGACCTGAAGACTTGCACATTCGGATCTGATCCTCGGTGAGCATCCACGTCAGAAAAGGCAGGATTTCGAGAGGAAGAAAGAACAGATCTGAGATCTATACGAGACCACACTCCAGATCTAAGCTTGGTCTTAGATCTCGAGATCCGAGCGATTATTCCCTTGGTGGACTAATCCCTCCCGGCTATTATTCCCTTCGTGGAATAATACCCGTATAATCGTGTAGATCCGACCGGATCTAGATCGCGCGGTGGTCCACGGATTAACCCCGGCGCAGGCAAAGAACCCACCAAAGCGAGCGACCGCAAAACAGGAGCTCGTGATTTATTCACAGAAGGAAAGTTGTAATTTTTTCTTTATTTTCTTTGATTTAGTTGTAACCGGATCTATAAAAGACCGGATCTTTTGTAACCCAAGATGACAATTATCTCATTAATGAAGAAAGCAACAGTTTTCCCCGCGAACAATACCGACTATGACGCCCCTGTTTTCACACATGGCTGTAGTCCAATGTGAAGCCAGAGATGTTAAACCAACCATGCACCTACATTGTGTATAAACATGTTTTACCGATCATAGTTATATCCTCTAGTGGAATCAAATAAAAGTGCACGTACAAAATAGGCAAAATAAGGAAATAAATGCATAGATATGATGTAGGAAGATATATCTTATACAGAAATCATGTCTTAACAGAATATCTGTATACAACGGAAATAATGAAACTGTCTCAACATGAATCAACTAAACATCGTACTAAGACACATTTTCTTTACAATATAAAAATAAAACTCTACTGTCTGAATAAGAACATAATAATTATTATGGAGCCTCTACTAGTAATTCATGTAAGGACAACTATGCAAGAACTCCATCATCCTGCGACTCTCCGAGCCTCGACACTACCGTAAAGGAAGTTTAAAATAAAAAGAACAACAATAAGAGCATCAGAGCTGTAAAGTAAGATTACCTCTATCCGCCCCTAGAAGAAGGGCTGCTAGATGAAGTGAAGGCTTTAGTCTACCTATATCATTTTCCTCGTATCTAATAGAATTAATATTTAGAAACCTACAACACGAGACGTAGTACGCCGAGCGAAATAATTTAAAAAAGGAAACCCTTATGTATATACCATATGTCTCAAATTGTAGATATCTAAACATTACACCGAACTAGGAAAAGACAAACTAATGAGATCAACAATTATAAATTCACAACACGAGACTAGTATGTCGAGCGAAATAATCCAAATAAGGAAACCCTCATGTATATACCATATGTCTCAAATTTTGAATCGCTAATCATTAATCCCAACTAACAAGTAAAGAAACAGTAAAGAAATATAAAGACATCATTACATCGTATTTATAATATCTTCCACAATCACTGGGGAGATAAAATAAATACTGACATATAATCTCATATACTTTCAAGAGCAAAGTATCTCGGTCATATATCTCAAAGATGAGTTGAACTCATAACTGACATCTACCTAAAACTTAGGCTATAAATCGTCAGTCTCAAAGTCACGGACTACCCTGTAGGTATCCTGAATTGTGTACATGGCTCATTAGTATCATCGCGATCTCAGCATGTAGCCTGAGTGCGGGACGGCCTATCACATAGGTATCCAAATAGATGACTCACAATCACCATAAATAGACGGTTTATCAGTCTCATCGCACACTCGTGCAGACGGACTACTATACACAACATCCAAACCCAACTTAATGGCCTGTACATATGGAATATCGACACACTACTCATGTAGCACTAAACTAGGCTCATCAACGATATCCATCTTATGCATAAACTGTGTATATCTAGTAGTATATCGACATACTATCCCATATAGTACTGAGATGTGCTCATTAACTATATCCAATGAGTGTATGAACAATCACTACTCTATTATAAACAACCTAACTCTTGCCAAAACCCCCTTTGGGTTACTCATGTGTGTAAAACAACACTGTACTGGTGTAAGCGTGAATGTACGTGTACAAAAATGCGGTTCGAACCCTGCGAACGCGTCTCAAAACAGTGCAAAAAAACAAAACTCATGAAATCTAGAAAAATGCCCGTAAGTCAACTTATGTCTAGCATAAGTCGACTTTTGGCAAGTCGACTCATAAATCGACTTAGTTGATTTCCAGGTTAATGTTTTGATGTTTTCTGCGATATTTCTCAAACAAAACTTGTTCTATTCAATATGGAACATAGGAAACAGGTTATAAACATGTACAACTAATTAATAGAGATCAGATTACATGATTTAGCATTTGGATTAAAAGTAATTAACATGATTTTACAAAATTTTCAATAAAGACATGAAATATCACATGATTGCCATATCATGATCATTTATAAATATGAACAGAGACATAAAGTTCGTTTAAACATGTCTAAGTTATTTAGGTATCAAAAACCTAGGGTTTAAGCATGATTAATTAGCATGAAAAGATAATTAAACATCAAACTAGGGTTATTACATAAGTTAAGCATGTTTAAAAGATTTAAAACGAAAATAATTGAAATCCTAAAGATCATGATTATTATTCTATCATAAACAGCAAGAAAATATTACTGATCTAGCATTGGTTTAAGATTTAGTATCAAAAATCTGACTTTTAACACCACATGTTAAGATTAAAGTATGAAAACACGTATTCAACATCATATTAAACATCTAAACTAGTTATTTAACTATAAGGATGGGCTTGGACGAAGATAATCTTGCCTCACGCCACTGTTGATCCTTCCAACGCGTGTGCAATACCTCTTCCTTTGGTACAAACACAGATCTCGCTTTCCTCTTGGTAAATCCTTCACCAAACTCTTTCAAAAACTCAAAAACTTAAACTATGGTTTTAGAGGAGAGGTGGCTGCTATATTCTCACGAAAAAGTACAGTAAAATAGGGTTTAAATGAGTATATATAAGCCTGGGATTGAAACAACATAGATACAACCCGAAAACCCAAAAGAAAACGGGAAACAGTCCGTAAGTTGACTTGGTGTAAGTCGACTTATAAGTCAGTTATCAAAAAAAATCTGTGTGTGCATGTCTTTGTTATTTTGGCTGTAACTTTCACATTCAAACTCAGAAAGAGGTGATTTATGATGAGGAAAATTGTTGAAGAGATCTACAACTTTTCTCTTTCGAGTTTTTCCCAGATTCGTACCATCTGTGTATAAAACATAAATACTCTTAACTAATCGTTTTTCCATATTCATGCTCATGGATGCCGTGCATGATTTCACTCCTATATTCATATATATACATTGAATTGATCTTAAATCAATCCCTGGCATACTCAAATATAAAAAATATGTTATTTATCATCATATAACATATTTATTATTATTTTCACATAATATTCAAATTTTACGGGGTTTTACATCTTTACAACAAGGGAGAATTTCTAGCTAGATCAAAGGAGTTAAAACAGAGGTTTGCTTTAGTCATTAAAGATGAAATGAAGACTCTCATTAAGGTTCCAGAGAAGATGAAGTCGCTGCTTAAGGAGTTCGACGTGTTGGTTCCCGAGGAGCTGCCAGAGGGTCTTCCACCCATGAGAGATATTCATCACCATATTGATTTCATCCCGGTTTCAGTGCTTCCTAATCTTCCTTATTATCACATGAACTTGTAGGAGAAGAAGATTTTACAAGACACCATTGAGGACCCATCAAAAAGGGCTACATCCGAGAGAGCATGAGTCCATGCATAGTCCCGACCCTATTAACACCAAAGAAAGATGGAAGTTGGCGAATGTGTGTAGAGAGTCAATCCATCAATAAGATTACAATTCACTACAGATTCCCAATCCCTTGGATAGATGACATGTTAGATCAGTTGGGGGGTGTAAGTATCTTCTCGAAGGTCGACTTGAGGAGTGGATATTATCAGATTCGAATCCGGCCCGACGATGAGTGGAAGACTATATTCAAGAGTAGTGAGGGCCTATGCGAATGGTTGGTGATGCCTTTTGGATTGTCGAATGTTCCAAGCACATTTATACGTTTTATGAACCAAATTCTGAAGACTTTCTTGGGTAGATTTGTAGTCGTCTACTTTGATGACATTCTCATCTATAGCCGAGATGAACAGGAGCATATGTTGCATCTTCGAGAAGTCTTCCAAGTGCTTAAGGAGAATGGACTTTACATCAACCTTAAGAAGTGTGTGTTTATGGCTACTCAGCTAGTGTTCTTAGGGTTTGTGGTAAACTCGCAGGGGTTCCAAGTGGACGAAGACAAAGTCAAGGAAATCAAGGACTGGCCGACTCCAAAAAGTGTTACGAATGTAAGAAGTTTTCATGGGAAGCATCTTTTTATCTATGTTTTATTTAGAATTTTAGCTCTATAGTTGCCCCCATGACGGATTGCTTGAAGAAGAAGGGCGTTTTCAAATGGACGGATGAAGCAAACGCGGCTTTTGCCTTTGTCAAGGAGAAGATTACCACTGCACCAATCTTGGTGTTTTCATATTTCGACAAGCTCTTTGAGCTTGAATGTGACGCATGTGGTGTCAATAGTAGAGCCGTCATCTCTCAAGAGAAGCGTCCCATTGCTTTCTTAAGTGAGAAGTTGAATGAAGCTCGGCAGAAGTGGAGTACTTACAAGCAGGAGCTGTATGCTATTTTTCGTTCTTTGAAGACTTAGGAGAGCTACCTCATTGCTAACGACTTCGTGATTTATTGTGATCATCAGTCTCTTCAACACTTCAAGAATTAGAAACATATCAACAAAATGCATGGACGATAGGCTTCATACTTTGAGCAGTTCAACTTTACTTTGCGACATAAGTCAAGAGTCGACAATAAGGTGCCCGATGCTTTGTGTCACCGGGTAACTTTGTTAAGCATATTGCGAGGTCAAGTTGTTGCTTTTGATAATTTGAAAGAGCTCTATGTTGATGATGAAGAATTTCAAAAGGTTTGGGCCAAGTGTTTGACAAGACAACCCGCAGGAGACTATGTTGTTATCGACGGGTTTCTATTTAAGGGGAACCGACTTTGTATTCTAAGAACGTCATTGAGAGAAAAGATAGTTTGAGACTTACATGGTAGTGGGCTTGGTGAACACTTTAGATGAGACAAGACTGTTTTGAGTCTTGAGGAGAGATATTATTGGCCAAGCTTTATGAAAGATGTGGCAACACTTGTGAGGAGTGGTCAAGTGTACCAAGTTGCAAAGGGGTAAGTGCAGAATACTGGTTTGTATACTCTCCTAACTGTGCCCAAGGATATATGGAAAGATTTGAGTATGGACTTTGTGTTAGGACTTTCATGAACACAAAGAGGCGTGGATTCAGTCTTCATAGTAGTGGATCATTTTTCTAAGATGGCTGACTTCATCCCATGCTGCAAGACTTCGGATGCACCACATGTTGCACGACTGTTCTTTCAAGAGGTGGTTCGACTACTTGGTGTTCCTAGTTTGATTGTTTTAGATAGGGATACTAGGTTCTTGGCGACTTTTTGGACTAATTTATGGAGATGATTCGACACTTTATTGAAGTATTCTAGCACAACACATCCTCAAACGGATGGACAAACCGAAGTGGTCAATCGGACTTTAGAGAATTTAATTTGATGCATATGTGGAGAGAAGCCAAAGATGTGGGATTAAGCTATACCTCAAGCTGATTCACTTATAACATGATTGTTCATAGTTCTACACGTATGTCTTATTTTTTCATTATTTACAAGAAGACACCTCGACATCTCCAAGACTTGTTGAAGTTGCCCACAACTGGTAAGGTCAGTGAGGACACATGTTCAATGGCCGAGAATGCTTTCAATATACAGGAAGAAGTGTGTATAAAGCTTGAGATAGCCAATGCAAAGTTCAAGGCGCGAGCGGACAAGAGAAGGTGACTCAAGGTATTCAATGAAGGAGACATGGTGATAGTTTATTTGTTGAAAGGAACGGTAGTTGACTGGAACATATAGCAAGCTTAAGCCAAAACGTTATGAGCTGTTCAAGATTCTTAAGAAAATCAATGATAATGCATATGTAGTAGATCTTCCAAAAGGAATGGCTATGTCGGTGATATTTAATGTGGCAGATATTTTTAACTATCATCCTTCAATCAAGTTATATTCGAGTGATGAGAACTTAGAGATGAGTTCTTCCAAAGAAGGAGGGACTAATACAGAAGATTAAATATTGGACAAACCGAGAATAAAAACAGCCGAGTCGACTGAACAGATAGACGAGACGAGACTCAACTTAAACCAGACGTGACGCCAACAGCACAGACAAGTCGAGATGATGACAGGACAAATCAACACAACCCAGCTGAGATGAGAAAATGACTCAAAATGACATGACGAGATGACAGGCAACATGACGAGTCAACGCATGCCAGTCGACACGAAAAGCAGGACGACTCGACATGCTTAGTCGATTCAGGTCCAGTCGACATGAAAGGTGGTGCTAGTCGGGATGCCTTGTGTCGACTCTGATTTTAGATTAGGAAATAGTTCTTTTTCTGATTGTTTCATTTTGAGATTTGGTATTTTCCTTTTAGACTTAGAGTTTCTTTTTGATTAGAGTTAGGATAGATTTAGTTGGCTATAAATATTAGTTCCTTTTGTAAATTTTAAATTAACTTTTCAATTTTTCAATCAAGAGAATTGTTCTCCATTGTTTTTCTTCTCAAGTTTGAGAAACCTAGGGCTTGTGGATTCAAGTTTATTTTCTACTTGCTATTGTCAGGGCTCGTCAGCATCAGAACGTTATATGATCGGCCTTCCTCGTTTCTACGTCTGCGTCACAACATATTACCAATAAAAGATAATCTTCACTGTGGGTTGAGATCGATCCAAAGCGTTGCACTTGTTTTGAGAAAAATGAGTCCATTTTCCACCACCTAATTTTTGAATGTTGAAGGAGTATCGAGGCATGGAGAGAACTTGGCTTGGAAGAACCTCTTAATAATGGGTGTGGGAATAATTCAAAATGGTGGATTACCGAGTTAGCAGAGGAAATAAATTCTAATGGAGTTGAGCTCTTTTTATGAAACTTTGGCTTTTGTGGCACGATTGAAATCAAAGTGCGGCTAGGAAAGGAGGTTTCAAATACAAAAGTCCGATGCAGTATGGTAGCTAATTTACTCTGATATAAACTCGCACAGTAGAGTAAAAGCACTATTAGATATCATCAATTTGACAAAACAATGAGGTTGGTGTAGTGTTTTTCAATGTGGGTTGATGGCGCTTGGATAAAAGACACAAAGAAAGGGGGCTTGGGCATTGTGACATTAAAAGAAAACAAGGAATACATAGGGGTGAAAGGAATTATAATTAAAAGGATTGAGTCGTCTGCTGCCACCGAAGCCTAGGCTATTCAAGAGAATTTAAAGTTTCCTATTCAACTTGGTATCTCCACTATATCAGTTTTTAGCGATACACAGAATGTGATTGGAGAAGTTTGAAATTCGAAGGAGTCCCTAGCAAGCTATGGAGGTATCGTCAAATGTGTTAAACTTTTGGAGATGAGATTATTAGATGTTAGATACAAATATGTTAAGAGAGATGAGAACTTTATAGCACATTAGCTTGCTAAGATTTCATTAACCCTTTCTAGTTGTAACTCTTGGGTCAGAGAAGTCCCCGAGGGGATCGTAATCTTATTGCCCCCATTGATTTTTCAATAAAGGCTGACAATTTAACTCAAAATAAAAAGTAAAAAAGTTCAAGAAAAAGAGGAGGGAGAGGTTTGAGCTCTGTGTTTCATGTCTAGTTTCCGACAGGGGTGCAGGAGCAGGCGATTAGGGTTGAAGGGCAATCCAGTCTCTTCCCTCATGTAGATAAGGGCAAAAAAGTCATGTCATCTTTTTCAAATCTGGTGGGATTATAGGAGATAAATGAGGGATTGCAGGATCCTCTGTATATAGTTACTCATATCAACAAGCCTAATTTAGTTCCACCACCAATTACCGTAGACTTTTTGCCCAAATCATTTGGGGCACAGAGGATCCGGAAAATTTTCCTTAGGAACGGACTGTTAGGACTCATGTATATGAGCCTACTTTTGAATCTTGTTTTGATGATTCTGCAAACAATTTATAATATGTTTTTTAGTATTTGTTTCGTTCCAGGTTGAGTAACTCAAGAGCCACATTTATAACAAAGCTTATTCAATTCAAGTCAGATCCAAGATTTAGCTTCTCATGCATATCAACTTGGTACAACTAGAATAGAACTTTATATTGTGTGAATATATCTCAAGCTCAATATCCACATAACACACACTTTTGGTTTTAATGTGATTTTGACAATATAATGAGATATTTGTTTATAGACTTAAAATTTACTTTATACAACTATTGTTTAGTCTATAAATTCATTTGGAAAGGTTTCATATCCTTGTTTATCTCATTTGTCCAAAACTAAGAATATTATACACTCGTTTTACATGCTTTTGCAAAACTAAGAGATTTTACAAACAGAGAATCACATTTGGAAAATTTCTTTTGAAACATACTCATTTATATGTTTATAAACTATTCTCCAAATTTTATAATTTTTGGAATTTATTTGATATTTTTAAACATGGTTTAAAGTTTAATTTTCCTGTGAAAATCTGGTCTGTGCATGTTTAGTTGACTCATAAGTCGACTCATAAGTCGACTCATGAAGTGCAGCGGAGTTGTGATTTTTCATCTGCTGAGTCGATTCATATAAGTCGACTCATTAGTCGACTCATAAGTCGACTCATGAGTCGACTCATAAGTCGACTTATCAGAGAGCCATTGCAGAGTAACGACTAGTTTTCTGTTTTGTATGTTTGTGGCTTTTTGGTCTTTTTCTTTGGGTTTTAGCTGATGTATTGAGATGCTATATATACCCATATGCTCTGAATTCTTCACTCAACCAATAAGATTCCTTAATAAAGTTTTAAAAGAGTTTAGTTTGTGTTTAAAGAGGTGTTTAAGCCTTGTTTTAAGTTTGGTTTGAAAAAGAGTTTGTTTTACAAAGAGAAGCTTGCATCATTTGTTGAGGAGTTCATCCTCAATATCCAAATCATCCTCTCTTTGTAGAGAAGTTTTCCAAACTCAACTTTCTAGCATTTATTTCTTATTAATCTTATTGCTAGTTCTTATTGAGTTAGAATTTATTTAAACTCATTTATCACGCACCCTTATTGAGCTTGTTATATCTCATATAATATATTATTGGGTAGTGGTGTGTGATTTAGTGAGAGTGAGCTTAATTGAGTTCTCGTCAAGTGTAGAGAACATCCGTTATTATATTGTGCTTATCGTGAGATCACTTATAATACACTTGTATACCGAGAGGAGTGTGTGGTAAGGACGGAGTCGATACCGAGAGGAGTGGCGTCGGTGGCCTAGTGAGAGGTGATAATTCCGAGCACTTGAGGGAGTCGATACGTGAGGAGCAACACTTGAGGTTGTAGCTTGTGTATGTACATTGTGAGATTTTGTGAGAGTTGTCAGTTGACTTGATAACCGAGTGTGTAGAGAAGTTCCGGCTTCCAAACCGGGTGTGTCGTGATAGTGGAGATCTGCTCAAGGTGAGGAGCAGAGACGTAAGTCGTGGGGACTGAACTCCATGATCATATCTTGTGTTTGAGTTTGCCTTGTGTACTTTTATCTGGTGCTTGTATTTTATATTCTGGCTTATATATCTCTTGCAAGATTTAAATAATCAATAAAGTTTTTAATTTGGCATAAAATCGAATTAGATTAACATAAGACCCTAATCACCCCTCTCTAGGGTCTAACAATTAGTATCAGAGCTTGGTGCTCTTTGATTTAAGGACTAATTACCTTGAGTTAAAGATCCAAGTCTTTATCTTGCTAATCTTGTTTTGATCTTATTTGCTTTCTTGTTTATCATGGACATGTTTAATGCACCCAGTCTCGGTAATGCTACAAATATTGCTCCTAGATTAGATAGTTTTCCCTATGCACAATGGTGTATTAGATTTAAGCTATTTGCTAGATCTAATGATATTGATATTTGGGAAATTATCGATTGTGCTTATAGAGTTCCAACTACGGAGAAATCTAAGTGGAATAATGATGACAAAAAATTATTTGCTTTAAACAGGTCTTTGCTAGAATTCTTAATCAAGGCCTTTGGCTTATCTTTTGCTAACATTCTTGATTCTTTTGATAGCACTTACGAGCTTTGGAATTTAATAGAAACACATCAAGGTGATTTGGAGGCTATCCGACAAGAGTTAGAAAATCCCGCCTCAAAATCTAAAGGAGTTTCATCTTCATGTATGCTTCCACTAGGAGATGATCCTAGTGAGGTACGTTAGCTCGAAAACTATGATGATATTTCTTTTGATGAACTTGCACATGAATTTGAAAAATTATTGCATGACAACAAGAAATTGAAGATGATATTTCTTTTGATGAACTTGCACATGAATTTGAAAAATTATTGCATGACAACAAGAAATTGAAACATAGTTTTAAGGAATTGAAAAGCAAGCATGTTCATTTGAAGTCCACTCATGAGTCCCTTGTATCTAAGTTTGATTTCATTGCAAATGAAAATGTTATTTTCAAAGAATGCAATGAAAGATTAAGAAGTGATGTTGCTAAGTTAACTCATGATAAAAACAATGCCATTCTAGAAGTAAAGAATATTAGAAATGAGTTTAGTAATCATTAATGCTCCAACGTCAATGCCCATGTGACTAACAATGATGAGTTGAATGTTGTTAAAAATCGTATTTCATCTTTAGATTCAACTCTTAAAATATGCATTGTCAATAATAAGAAACGTATGGACTTGTATGCAAAATACAATGATAATTCTTCTAAGAATCCTATACATTATGCACACATGTATGACAAAGTTCACAAATGTTCTATTTGTGGTCATAAAGGCCACCTAGCTAAAACTTGTCAAAATGCTCAAAAATTAAATGAGCCTATACATGATTATGTACACCATCAAACTTCTCCATCTCATTCACATGCTCACACACAAAATGATAATCATAAACATACCCATGTGTATAAATAAAATTTTTGTGGTCGTTTGGGTCATTTGACCAAGTTTTGTTTTGACTTAAAAAGAATTTCTCATTTGCAAAATAAATTTCAAGACAAACCTATTTTTACCAATGAGACACGTGCACAAAAAATTGGTCAACGCAAACCATTCCAAACTCTACATTGCACAAATTGCAATCGTATGGGTCATGTATACAATTTTTGCTTTGACCGTATCCATGCACAAAACACATCCAAATGGGTTCATAACCCTAGGGCCTTGGATTTAAAAGATGGGAGTCATGTCCCAAATTCTTTCGGCACCAAAAACACTTGGGTGCCTTTGCAAAATTAACTTGAGTTTCTTTTATGATTTTTGTTTTGTTTTGTTTTATAATATGTGTTTCAAACTGTTTTCTTGTGAAAATACTACGTACGTAAATATCTTTTAAGAAAACTTTTTAAATGGTTACTGAGATATTGACATGTGGTTTTATAAGCATAATTAAGCATGAACACTTTTTATCTTTAAAAATACTACAAACAAATTATAGATTATCTTTAAAAAACTGTTTTTAGGCTATTAGTCGACTTATTGGTCGACTAATGAGTCGACTTATTGGTCGACTAATGAGTCGACTTATAGGTCGACTTACGGCTACTGTTTTTGGGTCTGGGTTGTTTTCTTATTGGATTCACTTGGCTTTGGACCCGTTTGACCTAGATACTTTTTGGAGACCTTATCCCAGCCATCCATGTGTCTTTGACCACATCCTCACCTTTAAAATTCCCTTAGAATTCTTTCTCTTCATTTTTGTCAGTCGCCTCTTCTATCTGCTCATTCCGTCGATCCTCCATCTCTGGGCTCAGCAGTGACCTTGTCTCCTCTTGGTCCTCCATTGTCAAGGTATACCCCTCTCTATCACTCCTTGTTTTACCCTCTAGAACTTTCATCTAGGGTTCTTTAGAAATTTCTAGGGTTTGTATTTTTCTCTTAAATCTGAGTTCATCTTGTTTGCACTTGCCTTAATCATGTCTGACATTGTGCCTAAACGTCGTAGGACTGGTAGGGATAAACCTTCATCTTCCAATGCTCCTCCTCCCTCCTCCTCTAATCTTGAATATTATGAAAAATATCTTGAACATGAGGATTTAATCCCTAAATATTGTGAACTGTGTCATCTTAAGCCTTTTCCTGGTAAATATGTTAAATTTGATGACTTTGTTCATTTTGGTCTGGAAACTATTTTTAGAAATGCAAATATGGTTGATTTCCTTAGCACTAAGAATGACTTTCCATTTTATCCTCACTTAGTGCATCTTTTCTATGCAAATCTCCGCCTTGAGTCCCCTCATTCAAGAACTCGTACTATTGTCTCTAAAGTGAAAGATACCCGCATCAAATTCTCTGCAGATAAATTGTCTGATATCCTTGGTTTGCATCGTGGAGACAAATTGTTGATGGATATCACCTATGATAATCTTGCCGTTGAGGCCCTTTTAGTTCTTCCTGGTGAATGTCTCCCCTTGTCTGGTAAAAATGCCTCCAGTCTAGCTAAACTTGTTGGTCTGATCATATGTTACAACATCATTCCTAAGACAGGGGCATACAATCATTATTCTCATGATCTTACTCGTGCCATCTATGCTATTATAGGGAATGTTAATGTTCATTGGGGAAAAGTTCTTTTTGATATCTTGGCATCCGATCCCTCTACCTTTATCCCATTTGGTGCTCTTCTCACCAAAGTATTCCTCCATTTCGGGGTTGATTTGACTGATGAAATCCACCTTCTAGTTTGTCCTCTTTTTGATAGATCAGTCCTTCATAGGATGGAGTTACCTGTCTCTTTCCATGAGCTTCATAATCCTTCAGCTCGGGCTCATTCTCCTGATCCTCTTGATTCTGATAGAGAGTTTCCTCCTTCCCGTCATAGCCCTAGAGCTGAACATCCCCCCTCTCATATTCCTAGTTATATTGAGGATCTCTTTGCTCGGATAGAGTCTTATCATGCTGAGGCTGAGTTTTGGCATCATCAGGATCAAGTGAGATTTGATATGTTAGAGGAGTCTCATAGGGATGTATGGTGTAAATTTGATTTCCCGAAAACAGGGAGTGTTCGTTTGTATTAATAAGAAAGCTTATTACAAACTAATAATCAAATGGTTACAACAGAAGCAGAGGGAATGCCCTCTTTGTTTTGTATGGGGACTTTAGGTGGCTATAGGACGCTTCGCTCGATGCTCGTGTCGAGTCTGCTTCCCTTGGACCGTTCGATCGAGGTTGCTGGAGAGCTTCAGTTCGCAGTAGAAGCTCGAATCGATGGAGTTCGGGTCTGCTTAGTTCGCCGGCGATCGGAGCTCAGAACTAGGCAGCGGTGCTGTAATGCAAGGATCTGCTAACAGCTTGGTCTCAATTACTTTTCTCCAAGTTTTGCGACCTCTCCTCCAGTGTGCTGGAAGGGGCTTTTAAATGGAAGAAGGACAGCTTGACTTATCCTTGAATTATGGGATGTGACCATACGTGGGAGACGTCCTGCTGTTCTTCGTACTGCCAGCGGTCATTCGAAGTGTTGTGCTCTGTATCACGTTTCGTAAGAGTGGGAAAGCCCCTCCTCGTATGCGTGACAGCGGCTGTCAGATGCTTGCGTGGATCTGACCAACCACCGAGCGCTGGCGGCTCTCGTCCCTTCATTTGGGACAACTGAGGTGAGCCGCATTTATGAGGGTGCAGGCTGTTTTGACGCCTGTCCGCTCACTTGTACCGTAGGCGGCTATTCGGCGGGCCTGGAGTACCGTGTCTTCTCTCTTCAGGCCAAGAGAGGCGGGAAAGCATGTTCCTGGTACTCGAGTGGGTTTGGACAGTTCGCCGAACGCCGGCGGATTCGTCTCCCGACTAAGATAGCCGATGTGAGTCGCATTTATAACCATTCAGGTCGACTCGACACCTGTCCAGTCCCTCGCGCTGCAAGTACTGTGAGCGGCCGCCTGGCGGTCTTGGAGTACTGTGCCCTCTCCCTTCAGGTCGAGAGAGATGGGATGGCCCATCCCAGCACGTGGGGTAGCGGATACCCAGCTGTACTAATGGCCTTGAGGTTTGCAGGCGGATTCGTCTTTAGGCGAATTTTCGCTATTCCAACTGATCTCAACTCGTGCAGGCGAGTCGATTATTCAGGCGAATCTGGAACCGAGCACGTTTGACGACTATGCGGCTTAGGCAGGCGACTTCTTGAGGGCGAATTTCTTGTAGGCTTATCAGAGGTATTTTTTACCGTCTACAAGACCCCGTTCAAAGTTTTCAGACCTAAACTGGCTTGCGTGTGGTCTGGAATACTTTGAACGAAGAAATTCTTAGCGAAGCAAGCGCATTTGATTGCATTTGATTTCTTTTAGGATTTTTAGCAAACCCTCAGCTATCAACGGGTTTGAGGTGCCTTTACCGATTACCGTTTGAATCGGGCTAGCCATACTATTCCCCTTAATATGATGAGTTGCTAAATAGTTTCTCTTAGGCTTAACGCTAAGATTTCTGCTCTAACCCTTAGCCGTCTGAGGCGTGGGCTTAACCGTTTAAGCGAGGTCATTCTATTGGCTTCATTCGTAATCTTACCTTTAAGGGCGAATGAATCGTCAAGGCGAAATTAGTCTTTGGGAACCACATTTCGTGCAACTCGTTGGGTCAGGCCAAATATTCGCGGGCGAGACCCTTTCCTTTTGGGGCGGAACCAGATTAGATGGGAGATGAGCCACGTGTTTGTCGATAGGACTTCGTGCTTCCCAGTTAAGGCGGCGCGGTCTCATCGGGTCGTGGTGATCGTGACTCGACAACATGACGTCAGCTTCGTGTGTTTCGCCCCACGATGCATCGTGGCCGTGGTTTTCGAACCCGGCCGTCAGATCAAGTCGTGGGTTTTGGTTCGGGTTTCGGGCTTTGACCGGCCCGTTCCCCTTTTCAATGGCTCTTTCGCAACTGTAGTACGAGTTGTGAAGGACAATCTGGGCCGTCGATTTCGATCGTGGTCACGTCCCTTGAACGCGAGTGTCTCGCTTTGCAAGTGCCATCAGAGCCACGCAAGCCCTTTCGCCTTTAAATAGGTTTCGTCCTTTTCTTCTTTTTGAAAGTTACTGTGTGCGAAAATCCCTCAAAAGAGAAAGAATTCCCGCTTCGTTTCAATGGCAAAGAAATCCAAGAGGTGTAAAGTGAAGGGAAAGGGCCCCGGACGCTACTCCGACCGCCTGTCCGCCGGTGCGACCGCCGATGTGTCTGAGGCGTGCTCGGGTAAGTTGAGAAATTTTACTTTAACATTCTCGTGTTGGTCACCGCTGTCGTGCCAGGAAGATGAGTGCCGCTCATCTTGCCTTGGTGGGTTAGGCAATCCCCGTGATCTTGGTAAAACTCCCCCTTTCCAGGCGGATTTTACCTTCATCCACGTTGGGCGATTCCAGCCTTTATAGGCGAGATTGGTCTCTATTAGGCGAGAGTGAACTCGTCTTCTGACAGGCGAGTTCGATTTTCATCTAATAAAGGCGAACGTGGCCTATGCAAGCGGGTCTCGTCATGTCTGGCGAATTTCGCTTCTTGACAGGCGGATCTGCATCTGCCTCCTGATTTTTCTTGACTCTATTTTGTAGTGACCTCTTCCGACCGAGCCCTGCCAAAGGGCGTGGCCACTGGCTTCGCC
>NC_033803.1:41985899-41991566 GCF_001876935.1 Asparagus officinalis
AATGAGCCGCCTGCAGGGGAGTCGACGGCGGTAGCGGAGACCTTCCGTCATCGCTTCTTCCGAGTAGGTGGGAGTTTTCCCCCAAAGGACTTCAGAGCCCCGTGGTGGGTATATTCTGCGCCGGGCAGCGATACTTGGTGGTCCAAAATTACCGACTACATCCTGGCCGAGAATTCTGACCTCAAGGATTCGGAGTTGTATGTGGCCATTCAAGCCACTCGACATGGTTTGAGGATTAATGCCTCTCAGTTCCACAGCATCCTAGAACTGTACTGTACGGAAAGCGGCACCTTCTTCACCCCCAACGGTGAACTCGGTATGTCCCCTCACGAGATGTATGACGTGTCAGGGCTTCCCCTGGGGGACTTTCCTTACGAGGAGTACGTCCCAGACCAAGATGAGATCGACCAGCTTTCTGACTGTTCCCCCTTGGTAGTGGAAACTCTGTGGGAGTTGCTCTGCCATTATCACATTTGCCTCAGCACCTTGGGGGCTAGGGATCACAAGGGGAAGAAGAAGAGGACTCCGGGAATCAGTCACAAGAATTGGGCTGACTATCTGTTCCCTGGGAACGATGTCAAAGGGAATCCTGCTCTTCCTCTAGGCGGGTGCGACCAGGCTGAAGTGGAAAGGAGGATGTCTGAAGAGGAAGCCACCATAGTTCTCGATCATGACGAGGGCGGGTTCAAATCTGGAACGGTCTTCCATTCGTTCCACCACCAGGCCATGTCCCCTATCTCTGGGAAGGCTCTGCTTGCAGGGTATCTCATGTTGTGGCTCAAGAGGTGCGTAATCCCCACTCACTCTTTCGAGGCTATTCCCGTAGAGGTCGTGTATCCTGCGGTTTGTTTAGCCCACGGGAAGTCCTATTCCCTGGTATCGGCGATGATAGCGTGTATTCACCGGGGGCTCCGCACTTTGACGGCCCAATTCTGTCGTGTGTCGACTACCGAGGAGGGGAATGGAGAGGTCATCAGGACTCCTAATCCTAGAGTGGGGCTGCCATACACCTACTTGCTGGCGTGGTTTGTTTACCACTGCGAGTGTTTGATGAGCGCTCCCGCGACTCTTCAAGGAGACAGGTTCGACCACTGCGAGTGTTTGATGAGCGCTCCCGCGACTCTTCAAGGAGACAGGTTCGTTCCGTTCCTTGAGCATTTGGAGAGGTGTTCTTGGAAGTGTAAAGACATTCCCGATGCACGGAAGACGCTCTCCCACTTTGTCCACTATAATTTTCGTCGCTTCTTCCCCTACTTCAGCGGAGGAAGATACGGCGAGTCTCTTAGGGATGCACCAACGGCGAACCATCACTCGGCTCTTCCTTGCGGCGCATTCCGATGGTTGGTAAACATTCGGCCGGGGTATCACATCCTCCGCACAGGTTCTGTGTATTACCTCGAGCCGTATATTCCTTGCAGGTTTGCCCGCCAGTTCGGGTACGATCAATTATACGTGGGCAATGCCAATCCCCGCCTGCACTTCGAAGGTGGACTGGTGGACGGAGCTTGGGGATGGTTCTGGACCCATGCTGGTGGCACCCAGGCTCATTTCGAACTACCCGCGAAGGATCGTGATTTGCACCATACGCTCCTGTACTGCCGCTGGTATCAGGGCGCCAGTGCTAACCCCGCTGGTTTCTAGTTCCAGAGCTCATGTATGGCGGAGCGCGATCGTCCTCTCAGGGGGGTTCTCCGTTCTTCAAGGCGAAGGGGTCATCAAACCGCTAGGGAGCTGTTCTCAGAGGATCCAGTGGAGGACCCTGAGAGTTTTGATGCCGGTTTAGACGAATCTGAGGCTCACGAGGTTCGAGTTCCTCCTCTTGGTCCTTCGTTGGATGCCCTTGGTGAACCACGAGAATCTGAACACCCAAGACAGGTCCAGAGTCCGACAATTGGACAGATGGGGACACCTCTTTTGTCTCCGAGTAGCTCGCTTCTCTCGAAGCGTCAGCGGGAGGCAGCGACCGAGAGTTCCCGAGCGGAGGCGGCCAAGAAGGCCCGTCGGGATGAGACGGCGGAGATCGTCCGAGAGGCGGAGGGTCAGGAAAACATTCCTCCGGTAAGCATCCCCGGAGCGGCGACGTCTGGGTCTGGAGCTGCGCTGCCCGCCTCTTCTGCTGCGCCGGGGGCAGTCCCGGCAACTTCGAAGGGCGCTTCTCCGCAATCTGGCGTGAGGCCACCGACGGGAGTTCCAACGGCTTCTGCGTCCGCATCAGGAGGTAGTCTTTACAACAGTAACCTTGATCGCAACGTTGGTCTTACACCTTTTGACACTTGTATTGGGCCTATGCAGGTGCGGTTGAGAAAGTGATCTCCATTCCTTCCGACGAAGAGGAGGAAGCTGGAGATGACGAGGGGACCATAGGCTCAGGTAAGCGTAGGTTTTAGCATTGCTCATCCTTCCGCCCTTTCGAGGGGCCTCCGTTAACCCTCTTCGTGCATTCGTAGCTGATCCTGTCCAAGAGGCCGCTGGCAAAGAGGATCTTCCCTCTTGGGTGAGTCGCTCGTCTGGTGAGACGGGCGTATCTGAGGAGGATGATGACATCTCAGTTCATGAGGCATTGTCCAGCGAGGAAGAGGTGTTGGCTCGTGAGGATGCGCCTGGCCAAATAGGGGGATCCCCTGCTCCAGCGGCAGTGCCGGCTGGGGATCGCTCATCAGTGCGAGAGTCTCCGCTTCGAAGGGAGGCTTCTACTCTGCAAGTGACCACTCCCTTGTCGGCGGCGGCCGTTGATGCTGTGACCGCTGCTCCGAGGGCGTCATTGGTCACACCAGCTTTGGCGGCGCCAATCCTTACTTCTATGGTTATGACCACTGGCACTTCAACTGGGATTTCATCCACGGCGGAGGAGGCCGTCCTCTCTCCCTTGGAGCGTGAGCGAAGAAGGAGTGCGGCGCGATCCTTGGCTGATTTCCAAGACACTCTAGCCGCATGCATCAGGCTTGCTTTGGAAGAGAATTGTCCTTTCGAGAGTTTCGAAGAGGATATTGACTACGTCGTGTGCTTCTTAATCAAGAGGCTTGGCCGGACTGCAGCGATGCCCTACTTCCAGCGTAAGGAGGAAGTGAAGGAAGCGGTTCAACGGTTGCTTGCTCTTCGCGCGAAGAGCTCCACTCTCGTGGATCTTGCAATCGGTGAAGTCAGAGCAGCGGTGGAAGAACGCGATCGCCGTCTGGACGAGACCATGTCGCTGGAGGCGAGATTGTCAGCAGAGTTGGAGCAAGCCAAGGCTGAGGATGAACGAATGGCCTTCGAGTGATAGAAGGCCGATAACCGCGTCTCTTGCTTGTCTTCGGAGGTAGAGAATCTGAAGCAGGTTATAGCTAAGGCGCAAGCCTCATTGGCCATTCAGGAGAAGGCTCGTGAACAGGCAGTCAAGGAGTTGGAAAGCATTGAATCTCGTCAGCAACTGATGGCTAATTCCGTCGAGGAAAAGTCTCGAGCCCATAGGGAGGTCAAAGAGACTGTCCAAGACTTGGCCTCGCGCACTGAGGAAGATCTTCACCAAGAAATCCTGCGGCGGCTAGAGGTTCGTCATGCTAGGGAGATTAGTGAGGCGGAACTGCGGTTGAAGTCCTTGTAATTCGCCTCTTTTTATCTTTGATTGCCAGTTGTACTAGGATTTCTTTCTATGAATGAAACTATCCCTTTGTTTTTTTTGTTTATTGTTTATTGTTACCTCCGTGCATGCTCCATTTCTCTTCTAACATGTGTTAGCTGAAGCGTTAGCTGTGAGGGGTGGTATTCAGCTGTCGGCGAATTTTGACCGTAAGCTTGTTTCCTCTGCGGGCGGATTTCGTCCGCAGGCGGATTTGGAATTGACTCAAATTCCAGAAGGGTAGTCAGTTTCGACCTGCGGGAACCTCAACGGTGAATTCGCCATCGAATAGGCTCCACTTTCGGTGGGCCACGTATTGGTTTGTGATTATGTCAGTCGAGAGAACGTGGGCACGTCGCTCCGTATTGAATGCGGTGTAGTGGGGCTGTTCGTCTCTCGCGCCCGATTCGGGCCGTTGTTGAAGATCGTGCTTAAGAAAAACCGATGGATCCTGGCCGTCCAGGTAAGATCCGATTCGTTCGGCCTTACCCTTCAACTGTGTTAGCCTTGAACGGTCTAATCAAGCATTGAGTAACCGCCTAGAGTTCTTAGGGTATTTAACACCCTTACTCTCTATCAAGAGGACCTACAGCCTTCTCATCATCTTCCTCAGAGTAAACCCAGATCTTCCCTTCCTCATACCCCCGATGGCGCCGAAGGTGAAGAGGGTCGCCTCTAAGAAAAGGAAAGAACCTTCTTCCTCGGGCGCTGCGGAGGCTTCTGCGGCCGAAGGTACTTTTTCGTACTGGCTCTCGCGCGGGTTGAACAAGTATTCTTCCCTTGACTCCTCTCTATGTTGTTGTGTTTTACAGATCGAGGGGAGGTGCCGACTGCCGAGGAGCCTGCGGCCGAGCCTATCTTGATTTCAGATGACGATTCTGAAGGTCGTGCGACCCCCGTCGCTTCAGACCCTGCTCCCGAGCCGGGAGATGAACCCTGCCTTGAGATCCCGCCCATTACGGCGCTCGCTCCGAGCCAAGAACCTGCTCCCTCCGAGTCCTTGTCTTGGCAGGCTCGCATCGAAGAGTTCGCGAGCGCTGTGAGACAGGTGATTTCCCTTGTCGGACTCGGCATGGGCAGTTTTGAGAGCTTCAGGCAGTCTCTCTTTGATCGTGTGGCTGATTTGCGGCGATCGGGTGAAAATCGGCTCGCTACCCGTTGCATGCGTGAACTTCGTCTCTTGGAGCCACGCATGATAGGGTTAGAGGCCTTGCTACGGCAAGGTCCGGAAGCCAACATGGAGTCTTGCCTGGCTCATGTCAGGCGTCAGGAAGGGAGCAGGAGACCCGTTCCAAAGAAATAGCGGATTTGGAGTCTGTCGTCAACTTTTGGGTGGGTCAACAACATTTGCTAGAGGAGCAAATCATTGACCTCAATCGCACTATGGCTCGCCTGAGGGCCGAATTGGGACAGGCGGAGGCGAAGTGGAAGGGGCTCCAGTCCGACGTCGTTAAGGTCAGTGAGAACGCTGAGGCGGAAACTCGACGCCTGCTAGCCTTACGCTAGGCAGATGCTGCCGCCAAGTCGAACCGCGAGGACCGGATTTGGAAGGCTACTGAAAACAAGGCTCGGGAAGACCATGCGAGCCAGGTGGAGGCGGCCAAAGAAGAGATCTCCACTTTTAGCGTGTTCGACTAAGACCTTTGCCTTGTGATGGTGTTAAGACATTTTATTTATGACTTGTTTGTTTATGAAGTCATAACTTTGTTCAAATGTATTGTCTTAAACACTTGCTTCTTTGAACGTAATATTATGACTTTCGCAATTGCAAAAACCATAACTTTGTTCAAATGTACTGTCTTAAAGCATCAATGAGGTTTATGTCCGCTCATTGTGCGTATACTCTTTGGATATGTCGCTTTCCAGTGTTTTGCCCTGTAATTGCCGACAATCTCGTACCGCAGGCGAAATCTCTTGTGTGACGACGAGTCTATTTTCAAGGCCAAACTCTATTCCGGTGAGTTTACGTTGTCGGCGAAACTATGGCGACGGCGAGTTCGCTAAGATAGTGAAGCTCGGCTCTTGATGAGTTCTGGTTGCTGGCGAAGCTTGTATGCAGGCGAGACTCG
>NC_033803.1:41992096-42005239 GCF_001876935.1 Asparagus officinalis
CGACTCCGAGGGCGTCGGTTCTTCTGCCACCGTCGTCGACGTCAGCGTTCCGGCTGCTCCCCCTGCGAGTTCGGTCCAGGGGTCTTCTGTTCCGGACCCCGTGGCTCATCCCGCGTTCGTGCCCCTCCAGAGCTTGGTGGGCTTGGTGCATGGGATCGCCCTCTCGGTCAGCGTGGGCGACGGGCGATATTACGATGCGCTTCCTCTCGTGGAAGCGGGCTTAGAGGCGGTCCGCCGCGCGGGTGATGCCTCGCTCACACGGCGATATGAGCGGGAGCTTGAGCACGTGAAGCGGTGGATGTACCGCCTCGAGGAACTGGCCCATGACGACCCCTCCGACGTGCCACCGCCCCTTCCACTATATCTCCTGCTCGAGCGTGAGGAGCGGGTGAAGCGTATTCGGGCAAAGGAGGCCGAACTCCGATGTCTCCAGAAGCGACACCAAGCAGTACTAGACCGGATGGACGCTTACCTAGACAGGGCCTTCTTCGAGGACGCTGGCTCTCTTCGCGGCGAGGCAAAGCTTGAGGAGCGTGGGCGTGAGGCGAGGAGGCTGATCGAGGCTGCCGGGACGGTGGATCGGGAGCTCCAACTCCTTCGCCAGGAGGAGGAAGACAGCCAGGCAGATTTAGCCAGGCGGCAACAGGAGCAGAAGGAGAAGGTGAGGATCCGGCGTGTGGCGGAGCGTGCTGTGCTCAAAGCCAAAATTAGCTCTTTTTGCCTGCTGAAATTCTTGTAATGCTGCTGCTTAAGTCTTCTTCCTTTTTTTTTTTGTTATTTTGTAAATTTAGTTGGTGCCTCAGGCATCACAACTTGAAAACCTATGCATGTAAACTCTGGCCCGTTGTGGCTCTTTTGCTTGTTTTGTCTATCCTTACTTCGCTTGCATAGTTTTCTCTTTCTTTGTCCGCGCTGTTTGGCATCTGAGTTGGACTTGGTGAGCCTTTGACTATTCTGTTTTAGACTTAGTCGTTTTAGGCTCTTGTTCTGCCTTCTGTTGCTCGTAGCGTGGGATCGGGTTAACTCCGATCTTCGCGTTGTAGCTCAAATGGGATCGAGAAGGCGACGTTTGGCTTGCAGCAAAGAACAATCGTTCGCTCTTGCGGCCAACTGAAGAGCTCAACTTCAACTCGCCTCTCGGTGAGTTGTTGCTTGGGGAACCGACAGATAGGTCGTCTGCCGAACTGTCTACGACAATTGTCGTCATGTGAGAATGTGACAATTGATTGTGGTAGGAGCCATCGCGTGGTAGACCACTACCCATCAGTTATCCTAAGGGAGTGTTAGGATATCTGGAATAGGTCAAATAGTTCAGGGACGTAGGAGTATGACTATTGACAGAAGTAATAGCACGTCGCGTGGTAGGCCATTACTTAGGCTGTGCTATTCGTAGGAATAACGGCACCAATCATCAGAGGTGATCATTAACTTGATGGGGTCTTGTCGCGATTGGAGCAACTGTGAGGGCCTACCATTCTTCCGAAGAAGATTGGCAAGTGAATTGTGTCAGAGGTTTAATGCTAACGTGACAGGGAAAGTCGTGATTAGAACGAATTTGAGGACCCACCATCTTTTAGAAGAGGATTGGTGAGTGATTTTGGCTCTAGTCCTAACTATCTGAAGGTTTGACCAAGTGGGCTTTTGATGTCGCCTGCCAGAGATGCTAGTTTCGCCTGTCTTGAGAGGTTCGCCAAGACAAGGAGCTTAGCTCAAGAAGTAGACTTCGCCTAGACTGATAGGCTTGCCTGATATGATTGATTCGCCTGGTCTGAGCGATTTGCCTGATTTGGGCAGTTCGCCTGTACTGGCAAGCTGGCTCAAGAAATTGAAGCGTAGGAATAGTTTTACCTCTTATACCATTTGGAGGGTGTGAGGGCCAGTTTAGACTCGTGCACTCGTGGGAGTTGGTGAAGGAGAACTAGGGGTAGTACTTCTTCAGATACCTGTCGTTGATGGGCATCATGATCTTATCGCCATTCGGTTTGACGAGGCGATAGGCGCCGTTCGAATAGACTGTCTCTACTACGAACGGTCCTTCCCATTTGGACTGGAATTTCCCCTTCTTCTTGGAAGTGAGGATCATTGGTCGGCGAACGGAGAGCACGAGCTCTCCCTCTTTGAAGGCTCGGCGCTTGACTTTCTTGTCGAAGTTCTTGGCCATTCGAGCTTGATAGAACTCAATGTGCTGCTGAGCTTCCAGTCGCTTGTCGTCCAGCGCCTCGAGCTCTGCGAGTCGCAGTTGATGCTTTTCCTCGGCCGTCATCCCTATTGCTAGGGCAACGCGGAGGGATGGAATCTGAATCTCTAATGGCAATACAGTTTCACAGCCATATACCAATGAGTAGGGCGTGGTGCCAGTCGGTGTGCAAACCGTCGTACGATATGCCCACAGGCTCTCGCCTAGCTTTTCGTTCCAGTCGCGCTTGCTAGTGGAAGTCAGCTTGGTCAAGATCTTGATGATCGTTTTGTTGAAAGCTTCGGCCAAACCATTCGCTAAAGGGTTGTAGGCCGTGGAAGAGAGGTTCTGTATTTGGAATTTGTCACAGAACCTGGTGAATGCATGGCTAACGAATTGCGTGTCGTTGTCATGAATGATACACCGGGGTACGCCGTATCGGTATATGACATGGTGCTTGATGAATTTGATCACGTCGCTAGTCTTGACTTCTCTTAAGGGGATGACTTCGGCCTATTTAGAGAAGTAATCGGTGATCGCGAGGATGAAGCGATGGCCTTTCGCCGATGGTGGAGAAATTTGCCCGACTATGTCCATCCCCCATGCTTTGAAGGGCCAAGACGCCTTCGTCGGATGCAGGTCCTCCGGAGGCTGGTGCATGTAGTTGGCATGGATTTGGCATTCGTAGCATCGCTTCGCATAAGCGACTGCGTCAGTAACCATCCAAGGCCAGAAGTAGCCTATCCTCCGCAGGCGATCCCAAAGTTTGGGTCCAGGCTGATGGGCTCTGCACACGCCGTCATGCGCTTTGCGTATGGCCTCTTGCGCCTCCGTCTTTGAAAGACAGCGAAGCAATAAGCCATCGTATGACCTCCGATACAACGTTTTAGTGGTTGAATCGTAGTAGAACCGCGAGGCACGTCGTCGGACAGACTCTCGTTCCTTCGCATCTTCAGGCAATATGCCGTATAGGACATAGTCGATGATCGGGAGTCGCCAGTCTTCTTGATCAGGCTGATCTGGCGTTTGATGAGTGGCGTTCGCCTCCGGGACGTCTTTTAGTCAAAAGAGTTTTCTGCTGGCGACTGTGACCCTTTGGGCCGTTCCCAAAGGCCGGGCCAAATTGGTTGCCAAGGATGCGAGGGCATTTGCATGAGTGTTCCTGGAGCGGAGCACGTGCTCAATGCGAAAACTCTCGAATAACTCCACCAGTCTGACGACCGCTTTGTGGAGTGGGATGAGATCTTCATTCCTGACTTCATATTCGCCAGTCATTTGTGTAGGCGTATAAAATTGCCTATAGGTCCCTTAGCACAGCTCGACGCCGATTTAACAAACGGACCACCGGGCGACGTATCCAAATAAGACCGTTAGCTCGCCAACGCTGAAGCCAAGCTATACGCAACGGAGCAGGTTAACGAGGCGACAAATCGCACCCAAGCATTGGAATGCATCCACTCGCACGCGGAATCAAACCAATGTTTAGGTGAATCACCGAGTCATCTAAACAAGAGCGAACTCGGATGAATCACGATCAAATCAACATCAATTCCGGACTCAAATTCAGAAGTTGGTTTACTGCCATATCAGGAACCCGACTCACTGCCAAATCTGGAATCAAGTCAAAGAGTCGTTGCCAAGTCAATCAACCACACAAGAGAACCAGAACCGGAAACAAAGGACGAAACGGACAAACACCCGGGGACTCGGCCGAAACCGAACCACCCCAGGGTGGCTCGGCCCAAGCCGAGCCACCCTGAGGTGGCTCGGCCAAGGCCGAGCCACCCATGGGTGGCTAGGCTCAGAACTGTGCAAATGCACAGTTCTGAGTGCCTATAAATAGGCCTTGTGCTCATTTGTTTCAGAGGTTGGAAATTTTGGAGAGAGGCGAAGCCCTGCTGGATTGAAGACTCAGATCTAAAAAAGATCACAACTTTGAAGGCTTGGAGACTTGGACTTTCAGATCCGGTGCTCGGCGATCACCAACGCCAAATAAGGCAGGAGTTCGAGAGGATTGGATTTGAGATCTACACGATCACACTCCGGATCTAAGCTTGGTTCTTAGATCCCGAGATTCGAGCGGTTGTTTCCTTGGTGAAACAATCCCTCCCGGCTATTATTCCCTTGGTGGAATATTACCCGTCATATCGTGTAGATCCGACCGGATCGAGATCACGCGGTGGTCCACGGCAAATAACCCCGGCGCAGGCAAAGAACCCACCAAAGCGAGCGACCGCAAAACAGGAGCTCGCGATTAGTTCGACAAATAAGGAAAATTGTAATCTTTACTTTGTTTTCTTTGATTTTTCATTGTAACCGGATCTTATAAAAAGACCGGATCTTTGTAACGCATAAAGTTGTTAACCGAGATAGCAATGATATCAACAACGAAGAAAAACACTAATTTTTCCCGCGAACAATCTGGCGACCACAGTGGGAGCCAACAGCTTTACTACCGAAGCTGTCGCGTCGCAGCCGCGGATCCCGATCCCGGTCGAGGAGGAGGTCGAGTACGAATTCGACCAACAAAAGATCGAGGAGTATCTGTCATCCTCGTCCGAATCCACCTCCCCTCGCAAGTCCAAGTCTCCAAAGCTCTCTTCCAAGAGAAAACTTCGTTGGTACGAAGAAGTTGAAGCTGCCAACGAAGATCTCGCCCCGTTTGATGCCGAAGCTGCATCGGGTGAGATCTCTCCTTCCAACCAGGTCAGATCTGCTCTGGCCGAATCTTCCGTTGCCGAGGGCGTAGTGACTCTCTCAAAGAGAGCCCGCCAAAGGCAACGTCAGCGCCTTGCGAAACAAATCGCAAAGGCAATGGAATCTGTGGACGGGATCCGTTACAACACGGATCTGAAGAACAGAAGAGGCGAACGACCTCAACAACCAATGAATGGCAACTCCTCCAAGCCACCAACGAACGAATGGATCCGTGTCAAACGGAACCGTTCAACGCTGGAGGATCGCATTCAGAAGCGCCGCGCACTCTCAGCACAAGCACGAGCTCAAGTTCAAGAAGCCCGTAGAAGGTGGCAGAATGGAGTAGCCAAGAAATCACCACTAACTCACAAAATATGGAGGCCAAAGTCCAAAGTGGTGAGTCAGGCCGAGGATCGACCTTTACAGCCTTCAAAACGAGTTCAACCTCCCGAACCATCCCGAGGAAGGAGGTCAATCTTGGAGCGCCTCGGTCCAATTCCCGACGAGCGCAACGAAGTCCATGAACGCTCGGGCCCGATGAAGAGGCTCCGAACTAATCAACATGCTGGGGGTCGACACAACCCTCAACATGACAAAGAGTTTACGGCACCCAAGCGCACTACCTTGCGCATCGAAGTTCGGGAGCCCGCTGAGAATTCATGTCTACAAAGGCGTGTTTCGAGGCGAGTGACTCTCGGAAGTCCAAATAAGGCAGTTTGCTCTCAGAAGGAAACGTTGTCATCCGAGGATGATAACGTTATACCTGGGAAATCATGCCAACACGCGATAGGTTACTCCGATCAAATGGACGAGTTGTACTATCGTGCTGGGGGTACGAACAAAACAAGAAAAAGAAGCCCTCAAGGGCTCGAAACTCAGTGCCCATGTGCCAAGCTCATTCGGGTAGTACTGTCTCAATGCAACTGCATCAAGGGAGTCCCCGAGAGAATTTCAGTGTTCGAAAGGCTCGGCACCGAAACGCCAAAACCAAGGCATAGGCGCTTCCGGCAAAGAAGAACAGTGGTTAAGGATGGAGAATTTCCGAAGGTCACCGCCAACATGACCAGCAAAGAGACATCGACACAGATTGATCTCAAATCGTTTCTGGAAGCGTCCCGGCGTGTAACCCGTCTGCAGTCCGGAGCCATCGCACGAGGAACTTATGGTAGGGTTCGGATAAGATTGCCTTCGGAAGATGAAGAATCGGATTCCTGCTCTGCTGTCGCATCGGACAATACAGTGTCCAGCGAAGGACAACCCCGCGAGTCATTCATGATAGGCGCGGAAGAAATGGCCAAAATGCTTGAAGACGCTTTGGCTAAGCAGAAAGAAAGTTTTAAATTCGAGATGGAGACGGCCATGCAGCAGATGAGAGAGATGCATGAACAGCAAATCCAAGCATTCAGGAACCAACAAGGTGAACCAAGCCACCGTAACCAGGTTGCTCAGGAAAAGGAGCACGCGGATGGGGATGAAGCTCACAATGCCAATAACCCTCCCATCAATGCAGGGGGTGGTAGTGAGGATGCCAACGGGGATACAAGTGAAGACTTGAAGATCAAAAGCCTCGAGAGTAAAATCAATACGTTGCTGTCTGCTCAAGAGGTAAAGAAAACGGGCATTCCTTGTCCATACCCGAGGGAATGGGAATCAATCCCCTATCCGGCGAAGTTTAGTCTAATCAACTTCACGCCGTTCGATGGAAGGGGTTCCCCCACCCAGCATTTGATTTATTTCAAATCGCACCTGGGTGCTATCTCTGGGAACGAGCCTCTGATGGTGCGGTCATTCGTCGGCACTCTTCGCGGAGCTGCCTTCGATTGGTATCGTCGCCTCAAGCCAGGAAGCGTGAACAGCTGGGATGACATGGAGACGAAGTTCCTTGCAAATTTCTTCGACGACGACACCGAGATCTCTATCGGATCGTTGCTCGACGAGAAACAAAAAGACGGGGAGTTAGTCGACACCTTCGTCAAAAGGTTCCGGAACAAGGCGATGAATTGCCGGGACCCGATCACCGAGGAATTCATTCTCCAGACTTGCCACAACAACCTCGCATTGGACGTATTGGAGGCAATGGGGACAGCACCGTCTGACACTTGGAAGGATCTGAAGGTGCGCGGTGAACAAGCCGAACGCTTCCTTAAAAGGAAGAAGGCCGAAAGGAACCAACCGACGGTTAATCTGCTGGACTCAAACTTCGCTTCCCGTGGTAAGGGCAAAGCACCTGCAGCTGCTGGTGGTGCTAATCAAGCGTCACAACAGCAATCCCGAAGGCAGCAGAAGACTTCGGGTCCGAGACTCCAGAGAGAGTATTCCTTCAAGGACGAAGACGTTCCAACCATCTTCGAATCGCTCCTCGAAGGCAACAAGATCAAGCTACCACCTATCACGAATCAGGAGGAAGCTGATAACACTACGGACCCAAAGTACTGTGCATACCACAGAAGGGTTGTTCATCCCACCAAGGATTGCTTTGCTCTCAGGAATAGCATTCAGACCTTGGTCGAAGCCGGCGTTATAACGCTAAGGTAAGCCAAATAAAAACGGCAAAACTCCGACCGGTATAAGAGTATAAACTGCTTCCTGACACTCCAAAGAGTATACGAGTATAAACTGTTTCTCAACACTCCGAAAAGTATACGAGTATAAACTGCTTCTTAATACTCCAATAGGTATATGAGTCTAAACTGTTTCCCCACTTTTGACGGGAAGTTCCTGGAGAATATTAAGCTAATATTCTTAAGGATAACCCGGTTAGTTAACTGATAATAATGTCCGAACCAGTTCCGCAGAGGAAACTGGGGGTGGACGATTTATGTAACGGGAAGTTCCCAAAACCACAGCAATGTAATGAATAAGGACTCCCATTCAAGTTCTCACTGTGTCTGTGCACTCAACACTCTCTCTGTTAGAGTCTGGACGTAAAGTTCCTGATTGGTCAAACCTTCTTACAGTTAGGACCACAGTCAAAATCCCCTCTCGATTCTCCCAATGAACGAGAGGTCCACAAATCAAGCGATCAAACCTTCCTACAGTTAGGATCGTCTTAAACCTTCCATTCGGTCAAACCTTTCTACAGTTAGGACCAAAACCAAAAACCCCTCTCGATTCCTCCAATGAACGAGAGGTCCACTTTCAAATCGAGTGATCAAACCTTCCTACAGTTAGGGTCACCTCAAACCTCCCACTTGGTCAAACCTTCCTACAGTTAGGACCAAAACCACGATTCATTCTCGATAAACGAGAAATTCATCTTTAGTTCGATAATCAAACCTTCCGACAGTTAGGGTTATCCGAATCTTTTTGATTCTCGGAGTGGAGATCCCACTCTTAGTTTCACCTTTCCGGATTCTGGGGGTGGAGATCCCACCTCGAGTCTCCTTTCCTTCTTTGTTCGGGGAATAGAATATAAAATTCTTCCTTCCCCATACCAATCCTTTTCGAAGAATTCAGGATTCATCCTAGGAAGTTTATCCCGAATCCTAAGCAGGGATAAGTCTGCGCCTAACACGCGCTGCCGGTTTAGTCTTTTTTCTGCACAAAAAGACACCAGAGTTCGATTCTGGGGTATTCTATCCTGAAACCTAAGCAAGGATAAGTCTGCGCCTGACACGCGCTGCCGGTCAGTTCTTAACCGTTTAAAAAGAACACCCGTTCACATATTCAACATTGTGACAGGTTGTTATTAATAACACCAAAATCCATGCCTTACACGCATGGGGAATTTCATCCTGAATCCTAAGAAAGGATATGCCGACGCCTAACACGCGTCGCCGGTTTAGTCTTTCCCCGTAGAAAAAGACACCAGAGTTCGATTCTGGGGTATTTTATCCCGAAGCCTAAGGAGGGATAAGTCAACGTTTAATACACGTTGCTGGGTAGCCTATTCCCATGACAACGGCGAAGTCTATGTATTCAAAGTCATAGCAACAAGTCTTAGAGGATTCAGTCTCTAAGCACAACGTTACATGCGGAACGGATTTAGACAATTCGCATGCTAGCCCGACTCAAACGGTAGTCGGTAAAGGTTAATCAAATCCGTTAAAGGCTTGGGGTTAGCCAAAAATCCTAAAGTCAGCGCCTAACACGCGTCGCCGGGTAGTCTATTCCCGTGAGAAAGACGAAGTCTACGTATTCGAAGTCGTAGCATCAAGTCTAAGGGAGTTCATTCCTTTAGCACAACGTCACATGCGGAACGGACTTAAGACAATCCGCATGTAAGCCCGATTCAAACGGTAATCGGTAAAAGCATGACAAATCCGTTGAGGGCTGAGGATTTGCCAAAAATCCTAAGTCAACGTCTGATACACGTTGCTGTTTAGTCTTTTCACAGGAGAAAGACGAAGTCTACGTATTCAATATCGTAGCACTAAAAGAGTTAACTCTTTTAGCATAACGTCACATGCGGAACGGACTTAAAACAATCCGCATGCTAGCCCGACTCAAACGGTAGTCGGTAAAGGCGCATCAAACCCGTTGATGGCTGAGGATTTGCCAAAAATCCTATAAATATGCGAGTCATTGACGCATCAACTTTATGAGTTGGTCTCGTGACTCGAGCATCCAACGACCTTGGGATAAGATCCATGCTCCAATTCCTTAAGAGCTTAAACCGTGTGTACTCCAGCAGACGTACGAGTATAAACTGTGTCAAATGCCGAACAGTGCATCATAATGAAGCCTGGACGCCGGACAACGCGTCGCAATGAAGCTCAAACGCCAGACAACGCGTTATAGATGAAGATTCAACGCAGTCAATCGATGATAAGTTCTGTGTTGAAGCAGCAAACTCGAGCCAAAAAGTCAAGAAATCAAGAATCGACTTCAAGTTCAAATTCCAACAACGGTCAGACAATAAATGCAGCACCGGAACCCCTACAGGCATTCTACAAAGCACTGAATAGCCTGAAGGAATTGAAGGAATCCAGAACAGAAGTCATTCCAGAGTCCCGTTACACCGACTGAAGGTTGGGACAATCACATCCAAAGTATTCCAGACTCTTCTATAAAAGAATGAGACTGAAATACTTTGGAGGGGGTATCTGTAGGCGTATAAAATTGCCTATAGGTCCCTTAGCACAGCTCGACGCCGATTTAACAAACGGACCACCGGGCGACGTATCCAAACAAGACCGTTAGCTCGCCAACGCTGAAGCCAAGCTATACGCAACGGAGCAGGTTAACGAGGCGACAAATCGCACCCAAGCATTGGAATGCATCCACTCGCACGCGGAATCAAACCAATGTTTAGGTGAATCACCGAGTCATCTAAACAAGAGCGAACTCGGATGAATCACGATCAAATCAACATCAATTCCGGACTCAAATTCAGAAGTTGGTTTACTGCCATATCAGGAACCCGACTCACTGCCAAATCTGGAATCAAGTCAAAGAGTCGTTGCCAAGTCAATCAACCACACAAGAGAACCAGAACCGGAAACAAAGGACGAAACGGACAAACACCCGGGGACTCGGCCGAAACCGAACCACCCCAGGGTGGCTCGGCCCAAGCCGAGCCACCCTGAGGTGGCTCGGCCAAGGCCGAGCCACCCATGGGTGGCTAGGCTCAGAACTGTGCGCGGGCACAGTTCTGAGTGCCTATAAATAGGCCTTGTGCTCATTTGTTTCAGAGGTTGGAAATTTTGGAGAGAGGCGAAGCCCTGCTGGATTGAAGACTCAGATCTAAAAAAGATCACAACTTTGAAGGCTTGGAGACTTGGACTTTCAGATCCGGTGCTCGGCGATCACCAACGCCAAATAAGGCAGGAGTTCGAGAGGATTGGATTTGAGATCTACACGATCACACTCCGGATCTAAGCTTGGTTCTTAGATCCCGAGATTCGAGCGGTTGTTTCCTTGGTGAAACAATCCCTCCCGGCTATTATTCCCTTGGTGGAATATTACCCGTCATATCGTGTAGATCCGACCGGATCGAGATCACGCGGTGGTCCACGGCAAATAACCCCGGCGCAGGCAAAGAACCCACCAAAGCGAGCGACCGCAAAACAGGAGCTCGCGATTAGTTCGACAAATAAGGAAAATTGTAATCTTTACTTTGTTTTCTTTGATTTTTCATTGTAACCGGATCTTATAAAAAGACCGGATCTTTGTAACGCATAAAGTTGTTAACTGAGATAGCAATGATATCAACAATGAAGAAAGACACGATTTTTCCCGCGAACAACCCCCTGCATTGACGGGAGGGTTATCTTCCCTTGGACCGTTCGATCGAGGTTGCTGGAGAGCTTCAGTTCGCAGTAGAAGCTCGAATCGATGGAGTTCGGGTCTGCTTAGTTCGCCGGCGATCGGAGCTCAGAACTAGGCAGTGGTGCTGTAACGCAAGAATCTGCTAACAGCTTGGTCTCAACTACTTTTCTCTAAGTTTTGCGACCTCCCCTCCAGTGTGCTGGAAGGGGCTTTTAAATGGAAGAAGGACAGCTTGACTCATCCTTGAATTATGGGATGTGACCATATCTTCTTCAGAGATATCTAGCTGCTCCTCGATACCATGAATGGTCATTCGAGGGATTGTGCTTTATGTCCTCTCACCTACGATGGGAAGGCCCCATCCTTGTATATGAAGCAACGGCCGTCTGCTATCCGAGTGGACCTGACCAGCATTAATGAACCGCATTTATGAGTTCGCAGACCGATGAGGTGTCTGTCCGATCACTCGTACTGTGCGTGACCGCCCGGCGTGCTTTGAGCACGGTGCTTTCTCCTTTCCGGTCAGGAGAGGCGGCGAAGTAGGTGCACAGTACTCGAGTGGGTCTAGCCAACTTGCCGAGTGCCGGCGGATCCAGCTCTTGACTCAGACAGCCGAGGTGAGTCGCATTTATGAATGCTCAGGTTGACTCGACACCTGTCCAGTCCTTCACGCTGTGCGTACTGCGAGCGGCCGTTTGACGGTCCTGGGGTACTGTGCTCTCTCCCTTCGGGTCGAGAGAGATGGGAAGGTCCATCTCAGCACGTGGGGTAGCGGATACCCAGCTGTACTACCAAGGCCGAGCCACCCATGGGTGGCTAGGCTCAGAACTGTGCAAATGCACAGTTCTGAGTGCCTATAAATAGGCCTTGTGCTCATTTGTTTCAGAGGTTGGAAATTTTGGAGAGAGGCGAAGCCCTGCTGGATTGAAGACTCAGATCTAAAAAAGATCACAACTTTGAAGGCTTGGAGACTTGGACTTTCAGATCCGGTGCTCGGCGATCACCAACGCCAAATAAGGCAGGAGTTCGAGAGGATTGGATTTGAGATCTACACGATCACACTCCGGATCTAAGCTTGGTTCTTAGATCCCGAGATTCGAGCGGTTGTTTCCTTGGTGAAACAATCCCTCCCGGCTATTATTCCCTTGGTGGAATATTACCCGTCATATCGTGTAGATCCGACCGGATCGAGATCACGCGGTGGTCCACGGCAAATAACCCCGGCGCAGGCAAAGAACCCACACAAAGCGAGTGACCGCAAAACAGGAGCTCGCGATTCGTTCGACACAAAAGGAAAAAATTGTAATCTTTACTTTGTTTTCTTTGATTTTTCATTGTAACCGGATCTTATAAAAAGACCGGATCTTTGTAACGCATAAAGTTGTTAACCGAGATAGCAATGATATCAACAACGAAGAAAGACTTAATTTTTCCCGCGAACAATTTGTTTAACGATGAGTTGGGAGTCACCATAAGCTTCCAGATGCTTGATCCCTAACTCTTTGGCCAACTCGAGCCCTATGAGCAACGCGTTGTACTCGGCTACGTTGTTGGTGCACGGTTCCGTTAAGGAAAAGGCCCGGGGTAACACATGGCCATGGACGCGCCGTCGAAGAACATCTGCCACACCTCTGGCGATGAAGTCACATTGGCTTCGGGAGGTTCATCTGGCAGATCTTCAAATAGATCGGTCTTCACCCCCAGCGGGTGACTAGCCATGAGATCGCAGATGGCTTGGCCCTTGACCGATTTCTGGGGCATGAAGTGGATGTCGTATTGAGAGAGCAGAAGCGCCCATCTGGCCAGGCGCCAGTTCAACGCTGCAGGTTGTGTCATGAAGACCCGAATGGGGTTCATCCGAGAAATGACATGGATTGTCTGGCCGACCAAGTAGTGCCGCATCTTTTGGATGGCGAACACCAAGGCTAGGCACTCCTTTTCGACCATTGGGTACCGTTGTTCGGCGCCCTGCAAGGTTCTGCTCAGGTAGTAGATGCCTTGCTCGTGGCCTGCATCGTCGTTTTGAGCCAAGAGGGCGCCTAGAGAATGTTCCATGGCCC
>NC_033803.1:42006447-42007727 GCF_001876935.1 Asparagus officinalis
CCTGAAGGATTTCGTCTTCGGTCGGCGGTTCACGTTGCTCAAAGTGACTGTTCCACTGGGCATTAACATGGCGATCCCATGTCTCGTCATAAAGTGGAAGTTGTTCGTCCTCCGCCATCTCGACGGGGTCTACTGTAGCCATGTTGACTGTAAGGCCTTCAAAAAGATCCCTCACGCTGACGTCTGAGTCCCAAGCTGAGGTTGTTGACGATTGGTCCCCCGAACATGCATAGTCGGAGTCCTCGTTGACGTAAAAACACAGATCTGACGAGGAGGAGGAGTAGCCTAAGCCTCTCCGAGTCCTGTTGAAGTAATTCGAGGGCTTTCCTTTGGGGACGTAGGCGGGTTTGATGACCGTCTTACGTCCTCGGCCGTAATTTAGGCCCTCCAAGCTGGTGAGGTCGTACCCCATGTCGCTCATCATTCGTCTCGCAACTCGACTGTACTGCGAAAACTGGGGCGCTGGGTCCTCGTCCTCGGATTCGTCCCATAGCGTGCGCAGGGGATAATCGATCCGACCGAAAATAATATCCCTTTCGATAATTCTTTCGGGCCGGTACGACGAACACAGCTTGCGATGACCTGATCGGCTGCGTCTTGGCGGCGTATGACGAGCATACCGGTAGGTGTATGGAAGGCTCACTGTAGAGTTTCGACCATATTTCATTTGGCGCATCATCTTCGGACGTGGAACAAGACGACAAGTAAGCAAAGTTGGGTTTCTCATTCACGATAAATTTTTCCGCCTGAACAGCGTTGGTTATATGGTGACTCTCGTAGCCAATTACAATTGACTCAAAGTCATTCAGAATTAAGCTGTCACCGTATTCAGGCTCGCTATCCGCCTCGTTGCCGCTCTCTGGCTCCTCCGCTGGTGGCGCGTCGGGGTCCTGGTACAACAGGGAATCCGTGAAGTAGTTTTCGACGCCTTTGAAGGGCTGCTTGTCGGCCACTACTGTCCTGACTCGTTCATAGTTGTCCACATACTTCAAGCACTGGTGTAATGTGGACGGGACTATTCTGTTGCCATGGATCCATGGGCGCCCCAGAAGTATGTTGTACGAGGGTTCGGCGTCGATGATGTAGCACATCACCTCCGTCTTCATGTCGCCTATCCGACATTTCAGGCGGATTTTGCCGAGCGGCCGAGTCCCTGTGGCGTTAAAGCCGAAGATGGTAGTCGCAGTTGAGGTGAGGCTCTTTGGCGGTATCCCCAAGTGCTTGATCAACTTCAGAGGCACGATGCTCAGCGCTGACCCTGGATCGACCTGAATCCGATC
>NC_033803.1:42007737-42015205 GCF_001876935.1 Asparagus officinalis
CCGACGTATCCCGTGAAGTACAGTGGCCGGTCATGATGTGTGCTCTTGATGAGCATATCCTCATGGGTGAAAGTAATGCACGGGACTCGTCTTTCAGAGACTTGGCAGCAAGTTGCCCATCCCTGTTCTGCCTCCGTTTCTTTCGAGAAATGGGTATAGAACGCCTCTGAGTCGGCCAGCGCCTCTTGGAGGGCCTCTCGGGTGGACCTGGACAACCGGAGGAGGTCATACATAGTAATTCACGCGGGAATGCTTTTCAGTTGCGCGAGCACGTTGAACCGGAAAGGCTGGCGGCTTGTGCTTGGTCCATCCGGATTGGCGTCCTGATTGGGAGGGGTTGCTGCGACTGGCCTCGCGGGAGGTCCTGCCAGGTTCTCCGCCCTCGCGGGATATTCTTTCGCGAATTCTTTCCCTGCCCTCGTGGCGAAGACGTTGGTGTCTTCTTCAGAGTCGGTTAGGGCAGTCATCGCCGTGTCATCTCTACCTAGGATGGCGGAGACAACGTTGCCGTGCTTCCTCTTAGCCTCCTTGGAAGGCTGTGCAGTCCACTACTCGTCATGGAGGAGGTCTGGATAGACCCACATCACCTGCCCATCTGGCAGAGTTTGTGGGACCAAACCCTTTTCCCGCTGGTGGTGAGGATCATCGTTAGTGATCTTCAAGACCGCCTTGGGGATAGGGATTACCCCTGCAGGGGCTTGAACCTCTGGGAGATCTGTCCCGAAGCTTAAAGTGATCATGTTCGTAGTCACTTGCTTCTGGACTTTCTCTTTCTTCAAAACCCCCGTGTCGTATAGGGCCTAGAGCTTGTCCTTGAGGACGTAGCACTTGGTTGTGTGATGGCCAAGGAATCTATGATATGCACAGTAACTTGGGTCACCGGTTTTGTCAGCCTCCTCAGGCTTGGCGGCTTCTGGCAACTTAATTCGCCCACTCTTGAGTAGAGTGTCGAAAGTCGCCACCACCTGGTCTTCTTTGAAATCATATTGCCGCTGGGGGCGTGGTTCAAATTGCCTGGGTTTAGGCTTTTGAGCTGACAGGTTCTTGCGGCACATCTCAATCAGTGTCGACTCGGAAACTTGGTCCCGATAATGGACTGATCGATTCCGAAATCTCTTCACGAAGTCGTTGACCGACTCCGACTTCCGCTGCTTCTCAGCGAGGAGAGTGGCCATTGACACTTCCGTGTCGTCGTCGAAGAAGCGGGCGAGGAAGAGCTTCTCGACGTCGGCCCATGCCTTGATAGAGCCGGGCTCTAGTTTGCGGAACCATTCAAAGGCCACCCCCTTGAGGGTACCTATGAACAGTCGAGTAAGAATGGCGTCATTTCCCATAAGAAATCCGGTCTGCGCCATGAAGTAGTAGATGTGCTGTGAGGGTGATCCCTTGCCATCAAATTGTACCAAGCTGATTGGCTTGAACTTTGCTGGGTATGGGACCATGTCCCATTTGATAGGGTAGGGACGTACCACCCCCAGCTTGTTCATATTTTGCTGGAGCTTCAGCGCGTTGAGCTGGTCCTGGAACTCGTCGAATCTTTTGTCACGGATGCTATCCCCAGTGTGCGACGTTCCTATCGACGTTTTGGAGGAGTAATCGGAATGCCGATTATCCTCCGTCTCAGTCGCTGGACGGTGAGGAGGTACCCACTCCTTGTCCCTAGTTTGCCGGGGTAAGGGACGCTGGGTCCTCTTCTTCTTCTTCTTGTTCAGCAGTTGCTCCATCATCTCTCTTAGAGAGTCGATGGTCGCCTGCTGTTCCTCCAGCTTTTGAGCCATTGTCTGCTCGGTGTTGAGTTTGGTCATGTGCACTCTCGCCTGCGCGTCTTGACTTGAGCGCGAGGTCTGGGATGTGGCCGCCGCTGAATGAACCTCGTCTTCACCGCAGGAGGGGGTATCAGGGTAGAGTAATCAAACCCAATGCTTGCCCCCCCTACGACTACGTGTTCGCTGGAATATGCCGTCCTGACGGCGTCGAGCGAACCGAGTGTTGGGTCTTAGGACGGAGTCCGAGTCTGGCGAGTCAGAGAGTACCACCTTCCCCTTATCCGTCATGTTAACCATGGCGGATGAGAGCTCTAGGTCGTCAGCAGCGTGTCCTTTTTGGTGACGACGCCTTTGACGGGAGGGCCTTGGTCGAGAGGACTATTGTGACAGTCTCTCGAACACCGAAGGTCTCGCCATTCCGACACATTGGCAGTCGGCGAGGACCGTGTGGATGAGTCTCTCGTAGTGGCACTGAGGATTCGCCTCCTGCATAGTGCGTTTGCGAGCTAAGTATTCCCTAAGGTCTTCTGTGGGCGGTTGGTGACAACCCCCAGCTTCAGAAGAGTCGGGTGCGCGTTGGGTGGAATGCTTTGGTGCTGGAGTTGGGCGATCTCGCCTTGACTGGCGAGTCTTCGCGTTTGAGCGAACTCCAGTACGTTGGCGGGTTTCAACCCTTTGTTTGGAAGAGTGGGTTTGCGAAGAATCGCCTACCTCTCTACCGTTACGTTTATCCGCCAAGTGGTTATGTCGAGGCTCGCCAGCCTTCGAGGATTCGCCTACTCGGGTAGGCTCGTTCGCTCGGTGTGGTTTATTCGCATCAGGGATATGACCTGAGAAGCGAAGTCCTCCTGAGCGGATGACTCTGTTGTCCTCGGTTGGCGCTCCTGATCTGGAGGGCCTTCCGACGTCGGGCAGTTTGCCTTCCCGTCTAGTGTTTCTCGGGCCTGTATGATGGTTCAGGCCATTGTGAGAAACGGAGGTTTGGACCTCCTGTCTGACGAGCGTTTGCCGCTGCTGCTGGCTAGCTCTCCCAGCAAGGAGAGCGTCACCGCGGGCTGCGGCAGTATAGTTTGTGCCGGAGTGAACCGGCGTTTCCTCCGAGACAGGTGTCTGCGTGGACCGCTTGGCGATCCATTTGGCAGACCCTTGCCTCTTGCGCTCGATCTCTGGCTTGGCCTTGATCGATTACGAGGGAGTGGGCTCCTCCGACGAGACTCGGGTGGAACCTTCAGGTGCGGAAGCTTTGACCGTCTGAGGTCGGCTTCGGCGCACGACTCTGTGGCGTTTGCGGGACGCATCGCCACCAGAGGATGAGGAAGACAAGTACTCTTCGTACTTGGCCTGGTCGAACTCAATTTCTAGGGACTCCACGGTCGTCCTGACAGCAACCTCATCAAATTGAGCCACCACCATTTCGTTCGATGAAACAGCTTCTCCCACTGTGGTCGCCATCTTCTGTATGGTGTAAATTTGATCTCCCGAAAACGGGGAGTGTTCGTTTGTATTAATAAGAAAGCTTATTACAAATTAATAATCAAATGGTTATAACAGAAGCAGAGGGAATGCCCTCTTTGTTTTGTGTAGGGACTTTAGGTGGCTATAGGACGCTTCGCTCGATGCTCGTGTCGAGTCTGCTTCCCTTGGACCGTTCGATCGAGGTTGCTGGAGAGCTTCAGTTCGCAGTAGAAGCTCGAATCGATGGAGTTCGGGTCTGCTTAGTTCGCCGACGATCGGAGCTCAGAACTAGGCAGCGGTGCTGTAATGCAAGGATCTGCTAACAGCTTGGTCTCAATTAATTTTCTCCAAGTTTTGCGACCTCTCCTCCAGTGTGCTGGAAGGGGCTTTTAAATGGAAGAAGGACAGCTTGACTCATCCTTGAATTATGGGATGTGACCATATCTTCTTCAGAGAGAGTTGTGCTCTGTATCACGTTTCGTAAGAGTGGGAAAGCCCCTCCTCGTATGCGTGACAATGGCTGTCAGATGCTTGCGTGGATCTGACCAACCACCGAGCGCCGGCGGCTCTCGTCCCTTCATTTGGGACAACTGAGGTGAGCCGCATTTATGAGGGTGTAGGCTGTTTTGACACCTGTCTGCTCATTCGTACCGTAGGCGGCTTGTTCAGCGGGCCTGGAGTGCCGTGCCTTCTCTCTTCAGGTCAGGAGAGGGGGGAAAGCGTGTTCCTGGTACTCGAGTGGGTTTGGACAGTTCGCCGAACGCCGGCGGATTCGTCTCCCGACTTAGATAGCCGATGTGAGTCGCATTTATGACTGTTCAGGTCGACTCGACACCCGTCCAGTCCTTCACACTGCAAGTACTGTGAGCGGCCGCCTGGCGGTCTTGGAGTACTGTGCCCTCTCCCTTTGGGTCGAGAGAGAGAGAGATAGGAAGGCCCATCTTAGCACGTGGGGTAGCGGATACCCAGCTGTACTGACGGCCTGGAGGTTAGCAGGCGGATTCGACTTGACTCAGGCAGGCGAGTCACGTGAAAGGCGAATTTCCGCTATTCCAACTGATCTCAACTCGTGCAGGCGAGTCGATTATTCAGGCGAATCTGGAACCGAGCACGTTTGACGACTATGCGGCTTAGGCAGGCGACTTCTTGAGGGCGAATTTCCTGTAGGCTTATCAGAGGTATTTTTTACCATCTACAGTCTCTTTCCATGAGCTTCATAATCCTTCAGCTCGGGCTCATTCTCCTGATCCTCTTGATTCTGATAGAGAGTTTCCTCCTTCCCGTCATAGCCCTAGAGCTGAACATCCCCTCTCTCATATTCCTAGTTATATTGAGGATCTCTTTGCTCGGATAGAGTCTTATCATGCTGAGGCTGAGTTTTGGCATCATCAGGATCAAGTGAGATTTGATATGTTAGAGGAGTCTCATAGGGATCTCAAGACTAGACTTGATATGTTAGATGATTCTCATACGGATCTTAGGATGAGATTTGCTGAGATTGAGTCCACTCAGACAGATATTAGGGAGTCTCAGGATACTATTAGGAGGGAGCTTGGTGGGATTAGGACTCATCAGCATACTAATTTGGAGATCCTTACTGGCAGATTTGACGATCTTTTCAGGGTTGTTCAGCATCCTTATCCTCCACCGGGTCCAGGGCCATCTGCTCCATGAGGACTGTTATCCTTTGGCTCGTGATATGTTCTTTTGGTTTATGTCTTGTTGGATGATGTTTTTATTTTTTATGATGTAATAAAACTCTATGTTGGGATGTTGTTTTTCTTCAACTATGTGGTTTGACTCTTCTGGCTTGCAAATGTAGTGTGTTTCAGTGCTAAATGATGTCTTATGTATATTGCAATATAGTATGTTTAGATGTTTACATTTGCTGGCTTATACCTCATGATTTTTTTCTAGTTGTAGCAAATGCATGCCTATATAGGATGATTATATTACCCTCATAATCTTATCTTTTATATATCCTTGTGGCTTTTAAATAGGGGGAGCAATCCCTATTTCCTTTCTCTCACTCGTGCTTATAGGTAGGGGGAGTTTTTATTCTCATTTTTTTATCCCCCTTTCGATGGTGACAAAGGGGGAGAATATGTGAGTATTGCTTTGTATCTTCATTGAACTGTATTTATATATCAAATTGGAAAATTATTTGTCATCATCAAAAAGGGGGGAGATTGTTAGGACTCATGTATATGAGCCTACTTTTGAATCTTGTTTTGATGATTTTGCAAACAATTTATAATATGTTTTTTAGTATTTGTTTTGTTCCAGGTTGAGTAACTCAAGAGCCACATTTTTAATGAAGCTTATTCAATTCAAGTCAGATCCAAGATTTAGCTTCTCATGCATATCAACTTGGTACAACTAGAATAGGACTTTATATTGTGTGAATATACCTCAAGCTCAATATCCACATAACACACACTTTTGGTTTTAATGTGATTTTGACAATATAATAAGATATTAGTGTATAGACTTAAAATTTACTTTATACAACTATTGTTTAGTATATAAATTCATTTGAAAAGGTTTCATATCCTTGTTTATCTCATTTGTCCAAAACTAAGAATATTATACACTCGTTTTACATGCTTTTGCAAAACTAAGAGATTTTACATACAGAGAATCACATTTGGAAAATTTCTTTTGAAACATGCTCATTTATATGTTTATAAACTATTCTCCAAATTTTACAATTTTTAGAATTTATTTGATATTTTTAAACATGGTTTAAAGTTTAGTTTTCCTGTACAAATCTGGTCTATGCATGTTTAGTCGACTCATAAGTTGACTCATAAGTCGACTCACGAAGTTTGTGATTTTTCGTTTGCTGAGTTGACTCATATAAGCCGACTCATTAGTCGACTCATAAGTCGACTCATGAGTCAACTCATAAGTCGACTTATCAGAGAGCCGTTGCACAGTAACGGCTAGTTTTCTGTTTTGTGTGTTTGTGGCTTTTTGGTCTTTTTCTTTGGGTTTTAACTGATGTATTGAGATGCTATATATACCCATATGCTTTGAATTCTTCACTCAACCAAGAAGATTCCTTAATCAAGTTTTAAAAGAGTTTAGTTTGTGTTTAAAGAGGTGTTTAAGCCTTGTTTTAAGTTTGGTTTGAAAAAGAGTTTGTTTTACAAAGAGAAGCTTGCATCATTTGTTGAGGAGTTCATCCTCAATATCCAAATCATCCTCTCTTTGTAGAGAAGTTTTCCTAACTCAACTTTGTAGCATTTATTTCTTATTAATCTTATTGCTAGTTCTTATTGAGTTAGAATTTATTTAAACTCATTTATCATGCACCCTTATTGAGCTTGTTATATCTCATATAATATATTGTTGGGTAGTGGTGTGTGATTTAGTAAGAGTGAACTTAATTGAGTCCTCGTCAAGTATAGAGAACATCCATTATTATATTATGCTTATCGTGAGATCACTTATAATACACTTGTACACCAAGAGGAGTGTGTGGTGAGGACGGAGTCGATACCTAGAGGAGTGGCGTCGGTGGCCTAGTGAGAGGTGATAATTCCGAGCACTTGAGGGAGTCGATACGTGAGGACCAACACTTGAGGTTGTAGCTAGTGTTTGTACATTGTGAGATTTTGTGAGAGTTGTCGGTTAACTTGATAACCGAGTGTGTAGAGAAGTTCCAGGTTCCAAACCGGGTGTGTCATGATAGTGAAGATCTTCTCAAGGTGAGGAACGGAGACGTAGGTCGTGGGGACCGAACTCCGTGATCATATCTTGTGTTTGAGTTTGCCTTGTGTACTTTTATCTTGTGCTTGTATTTTATATTCTGGCTTATATATCTCTTGCAAGATTTAAATAATCAATAAAGTTTTTAATTTGGCATAAAATCGAATTAGATTAGCATAAGACCCTAATCACCCCCCTCTAGGGTCTAACACGAACAACATGTATCTATTTATCTAAAACAAAATAAAATATTATAATACTATAATACTTGATGGAAGTATGTTCGGTAATCAAAAAACTTTTATTAGTTTCGTTACATCATGTTTTGCCTGTGATGAGATAGATAAACAAAAATAAGTATTCTAACTAATAATTTACTTCCATTAATGAAATCAAAAGATGTATACTTGCTAGTAAAAAGTCTCTACAAAATCCAACATAGCGATTAAATGCTAAATCATTTTAGTATATAACATAAAAAATACATATCATAATCATAAAATAAACTCTTGATATGCACCAAGTAATTGATA
>NC_033803.1:42015228-42030175 GCF_001876935.1 Asparagus officinalis
AAATTCACAAGAAAACAAAAAAAAAAAAATATTTTAAAGTGTACTTTTGCAACTGCCCTGAATGTTTTTTCATATTTTGAAAGTGACACATGATTTTTCAGTCATAATGCTATAAAATACATCTTTTTCTATGCATGTAACCAAATAATCATTTATCCATTCATCTGCTAGTTTGTTACGCAAATGATTCTTTAGAAACTTCATTACAAAAAAAGCTTGCTCTACAATTACGGTTGCTGTCAATAAGATCAAAGCTATCTTCATAAGCAAATACACAAAAGAATATGCAACATTTTTTTGTCTCTAAATTTTTTTTGGAAAGATCACCGATGCCTTTTAACCTTGCAAATAGACTATCTAAATGTACATCAAATATGTAGCTCTCAAGTTGACTATCAAGAGCCATGAGATCTATTGGTGATAAAACTCTGATGGATAAAATTAAACTAGGAGAATTAATTTTTACTTTCAAAAGATGAAAATGAATCTATTGGGTTCACACAAGCAATGCAAGCAAGCAACTTGGTGTCAACCTTTGTTAAGTGGTTGTTGAGCTCTTGAAATTGCTTGTCAGTCACTTTATATTTCAATACGAAAATGGTGTAAGTGTGTCACTTTCTCAAATAAACACCTTGGCCGTTTGCAAAGTACAAACACATCATCCACATTTGGAGGATAAATATGGTTTTTACAAAATGAAGAAACCTCTGTAAGCAAACATCTGTACTCATCATCTCTTATTACTTCTTATTGTTGTTGTTTGGCTAGTTGAACCAAAGCTATGATATCTTGATCTTACTGTTGTAAGGCTTGAGAATTTTTTTGTCTAATTCGCAATATATTTTTCATTAACTGCATGCTAAGAACAAAATCAAAAGATGGAAAGAAGTATAACAAGGCACTTGGTTGGTCTTTCTTCTCCGAGCTTGTGCCATCTTTGAGAAAGTCTCAAGCTCCTCAATAATAGATGAGAATACAAGAATCATGTTGGCTAGCATCCCATGGTCAGAACCCCAATAAGTATCTACGGCTTTATGAAGTTGTGTTTCTTGATTTAAACATCTTCCACTTGAAAATTCATCATTTTGTAAACCTTCAATGATCTTGCTTACCTGTTTTTCTCAAAGAATATTTTGATGTTTGCATGAACCACCAACCACATTAACCAAATTGTTAAGCATTGTAAAAAGTAGAGCAGTTTTGTTTGTTGCTTTGCAATACTTATAAGAGCTAGTTAAAGTTGTTGTGTGAAATAGTGTATATAGAAAGCACAAATAGTGTCCTTCTTAATCAATGTTTTGCGGCTATTAACTTCTTCTTGCATGTTACTAGCGCCATCTTAATCTTGTCCACAAACTATTGATAAACATAGTCCATGTTTTGAAAACAAGAACTCAATTCTAGTCTTGAGGGCTAAAGTAGTTATGGAGAAAACATGAATAAATGTAAGAAAGCGTTCAATGACTATCCATTTGTGATGCCCCCGGGTTCACACAAGGCTCCAGTCCGAGGTGAATCCAAGGATGTCAAACCTGCCATGCACCCATAATGTGCAATAACATGTTTCACCATTACAGAAATATCTCTCTAGTGGAATCAATAAAATAGTACATGTACAAGCAGATATAAAAGAGATGAACATAAAAAATTAAGCATAGAAATAAAGATAAATCTCAAAAATGATCAAGTCTCAACTTATATAAGAATAAAGATGTCCAAACAATCTGATACAAAAAGTCAATAATCTCAACCACAGGAGTCAATTGAAAATACATATGTCATCAGCTTTCAAAATGTAATGGAACTCTAATAATCAACTAGAAACATAAACTAAACATCTATGAAGCAAAAACTACTATAAATAAGTGACGGTGATTATGCTGAAAGTCCGTCAACCTGCCACTCTCCAAAACTCTGCTCCGCTGCCTGAAAAGAAGTGAAAACCACAGCATTAGAGCGCTAGCAAGATCATCTCCATCCGCCCTCAGGAGAAGGGCTACTAAGTACGATGGAGGCTCTACCTATAAGTGCATAGTCTACCTAAACATTTTACCATGTACTACATAAAATTTACATTTAGAAATCCATAACACGAGACTGGTACGTCGAGCGAAATAATCCAAACAAGGAAACCCTCATATATATACCATGTGTCTCAAGTTATAAATTTCTAAATATAAATTCCAAATATGAAAATAAAATAATAAGTATACAATACAGGAAAAATCATATTAACCATTCCTGAAACTATCATGCAACTCCTCATACTTCCCTTAGTGGGCTAAACAAATACCAATACACAATCCCGTGTAACCAAGTTGTGAAATACCTTCACAATAGATCATTTCAAAAAAATGTCAAGAATCGTCTACACTTGGGTTATCTTCAAATTTATCATTTCATCCTTCTCTAAAATTCTTCACTTCATCACACCCCGTGTGGACTGATAAATAGGTATATCAACCTCTGCGCATAACCATGAAGACCTAAATCATAGGTTCAAAGACCTCTGCGCACGCTCGTGCGGACCAAAAATACATAAAGGAGTAAAGTCCATCATAGTCTCATTACGGTCCTGACTAACGTACTCAGAGTGCAGTCCATCCGTGGTCTTATTGCAGGCTCTAACTAACCCTACTCAACATCTTCAATAAAGGCTAACTACACAAATCATTACTCGTAACGAATGCAAACTATTTGGCTATCGCGAATAATGGATTTATATGTACTCAATCTCCGTACTCTCTAAAATATTTGTATTGAACATCACACGACTTTCACTACACACTCGTACATCGAACCCACATGTAAAAGGGTCAAACTCACAAAATTGAGCTTCATCAATCGACCGACGAAAGCTTCAGTCGACTGATAAGCTGAGGTCACACAAAACACATACACACAGCCGAGCCCATCAGTCGATTAATGTTACCCAACAGTCGACCTATGACCACCCATCAGTCGATTGATAACAACACTAGTCAACTGAACAGACTAAAATTTCACAGATTCGGGATTTTACTTGATTTTCTTCAAATCTTAAGTTTTTTATTAACTTATATGAATAAAACTTGATTCAATGCTCATGAATACTTAACCAGGGTTTGTTTAAACAAGATGAAATCAATATGAACTCATGGGTCTATGGTTTAACATGAAAATTAACTAAATTCTTGTTTATCTCAACAAATTAGTGCATATAAAACAAATTAAAATGAAATTAACATGCTAAAATTAACTCTAATGATCATGATCACGTATACTAATCAATTACAGGTTCGTTCTACTATTATTGGCATAGGTTTAAAGCATAAACATCATATATTACACGTTTAACATTAGATTTAACCCTAAACATGAAGTTAACACAATTATCACATAAAAAATCAATTTTTAATTAAGTGAAATGTTTGGACAGAGGTGATCTTGCCTTTTACCCCATGCAAATCTCTTTGAAACAAGTAGAGCTCGATCAAACTTCGCAAATCTCGACTTTCCTTCGGTGTCCGCCTCATAAAACTCTCCTAAAATACAATTTAGATTTAGGGTTTGAGAGGGAAGAAGAGGGGCTACTAGGGTTTTGAAAAACTGATAAAAAGATGAGATTTTTAGGTATAAACATATTTATATAGAGCTCCAAATCTAAACCAAACAATCTAACCCGAAATAGGAAACCCAGTCAGACTGGGAAAAATAGTCCTCGGTATTTTGGCTGTAATGTTCTCGTTCGACCTCAGAATGTGGTAATTTAAGATGAGTTGGAAAGTTATTAAAGAGACCTACGACGTTTATCTTTTGAGTTTTTCCAGATTAGAACTGTATCGGTGAATAATACATATATATTCTTAACTGGTTGTTTTTCCAGATTTCTTCTTTGTGCATGTTTTACGCGTTTCGTTCATGTTTAACCTTTGTATACTCTCATATATACTCTTAATTGATCTCAAGTCAATTTCTAGCATAATCATACATTCACATTTAACATTTATCATGATTAAAAATTATTTATCAATATAATTCATAATATTTTCAAAATTTACGGGGTTTTACATTCACCACCCTTAAAAGAATTTCATCTTCAAAATTCCGCAATCGTATCTTAGAGATTAATAATATAAGAAAAGTATGCTGAGGGGATAATCCAGATAAGGAAACCCTCCCGTACACATCTCGTACCATAAATTTCCAGATAGAATCACAAGTGATCATTTACACTTAATTCTCAAGAATGCAACTACTCCCACTTAACCCCTAATTAAATAGAACTAGTACGTTGGACAAAAAATTCAGACAAGAAACCCCCCATGTATATACCATATGTTCCGAATGATTAAGAGCTAAGTGTCAATACCCACATTCTAGTGTTAAGTGTAAATGGGGCTATATAAGTAATATGAACACAAACAAGTTATGACTTAACATTTTACCTGCTCAAACAGGTATGGATAGTCGCGATGCATATCCTCCTTGTGCTCCCAAGTGCTCGCGGTGAAAATCGTGTCTTTCTTCATTATTGATTACATCGTTATCTTAAATAACAGTTTTTTGAGTTACAAAGATCCGGTCTTTTTTTAAGATTCGGTTACAATGAAAATCAAAGAAAATAAAAAAAAGATTACAACTTTCTCCTTATTTGTCGAACAGATCACGAGCTCCTGTTTTGCGGTCGCTCGTTTGCGTGGGTTGTTTGCCTGCGCCGGGGTTTATCCGTGGACCACCGTGAGATCTAGATCCGGTCGGATCTACGCAGTACAACGGGTATTATTTCACCAAGGAAATAATAGCCGAGGGTACTATTTCGCCAAGGAAATAGTAGCCTTTAATTCTCGGGATCAAAGACCAAGCTTTGATCCGGAGTACGCCTGCGTAGATCTGAGATCCGGTCCTCTCGAACACCTGCCTTATTTGACGTTGATGATCGCCGAGCACCAGATCTGGATGAGTTTTGGCCGAGTCCCCTAGGTGTTGGGTTTTCCGTCGTTTTTCGTTTTTGGTTCTGTTCGTGATCCGGTTCTGTGGTTGATTTATCCGGACTTGAATCGTTGACCTGATTTGGCAGTAAATCCGCTTCTTGATTTGGCAGTAAATCCACTTCTGAGTTCGAGTCCGAAACTGATCTTGATTCGATCGTGATTCGTCCGAGTCTGCCCTTGGTTGGATGACTTGATTCCGCACGCGAGTGGATTTATTCCGTTGTTTGCGTGAGGTTCATTAGCTTCGTAGCCTCGTTAATCCGCTTCGTCGCGTATCGCTTGGCTTCGGCGTTGTAGACTAACAATCGTGTCTGCATACGTCGCCCGATGGTCGGTTCGTCGAATCGATGTTGTCGAGCTATGTTAAGGGACCTATAGGCAGTTTTATACGCCTACAGATACCCCCTCCAAAGTATTTCAGCCTCGTTCTTTTATAGAAGAGTCTGGAATACTTTGGATATGATTGTCCCATTCTTCGATTGGTTACGACGGGATATTTGGAGTGGCTTCCGTTCTTGATTCCTTCAGTCCCCCAGGCTGTTCGAATGTCTGTAAGGGTTCCGGTGTTGCATTTGTTGTCTGACCGTCTGTCGGAATTTTGAATTTGAAGTTGATTCTCGATTTTCTGACTTTTAGCTCGAGTTGGTTATTTCAACATAGAACTGACCATCGGTCGTCGGCATTGAATCTTCATTTACAACACGTTGTCCTGCGTTTGAGCATCCTCGTGACGCGTTGTCCGACGTCTAAGCTTCATTGTAACGCGTTGTCCAGCGTCCAAGTTGGAGTATACACAGTTTAAGCTCTGAAGGAATTGGAGCGTGGCGTATACTCGAGTCACGAGACCAATCTACGGAGTTGATACATCTATGACTCGTATTTATAGAATTTTTGGCAAATTCTCAGCCGTCAACGGGTTTGATGAGCCTTTACCGACTCCCGTTTGAGTCGGGCTAGCATGCGGATTGTTCAAGTCCGTTCCGCATGTGACGTTAAGCTAAAAGAGTTAACCCTTTTAGTGCTACGATCTTGAATACGTAGACTTCGTCTTTCTCCTGTGAAAAGACTAAACAGCAACGTGTATGAGACGTTGACTTAGGATTTTTGGCAAATCCTCAGCCTTCAACGGATTTGACGTGCTCTTACCGACTACCGTTTGAATCGGGCTTACATGCGGATTGTCTAAATCCGTTCCGCATGTGACGTTGTGCTAAGAGAGTTAACGCTCTTAGTGCTACGATATTGAATACGTAGACTTCGTCTTTCTCCTGTGAAAAGACTAAACAGCAACGTGTATGAGACGTTGACTTAGGATTTTTGGCAAATCCTCAGCCTTCAACGGATTTGACGTGCTCTTACCGACTACCGTTTGAATCGGGCTTACATGCGGATTGTCTAAATCCGTTCCGCATGTGACGTTGTGCTAAGAGAGTTAACGCTCTTAGTGCTACGATATTGAATACGTAGACTTCGTCTTTCTCCTGTGAAAAGACTAAACAGCAACGTGTATGAGACGTTGACTTAGGATTTTTGGCAAATCCTCAGCCTTCAACGGATTTGACGTGCTCTTACCGACTACCGTTTGAATCGGGCTTACATGCGGATTGTCTTTAACGGTTAAGAACTAACCGGCAGCGCGGGTTAAGCGCAGACTTATCCCTGCTTAGGTTTCAGGATAGAATACCCCAGAATCGAACTCTGGTGTCTTTTTCTTTAGAGAAAGACTAAACTGGCAGCGCGTGTTAGGCGCAGACTTATCCCTGCTTAGGATTCGGGATAAACTTCCTAGGATGAATCCTAAATTGATAAAATTTGGAAAAGATCAGTACGGGAAAGGAAGAATTTTATATTCTGTTTCCCGGTGTTCTTTTAGGTTGAAGACGAATCCGAAAACAAGGAAGGAAGAATTTTATATTCTATTCCTTGATCCTGGAAAGGAAGAATTGAAGGAAGAATTTTATATTCTATTCCTTGATCCTGGAAAGGAAGAATTTTATATTCTATTTCCAGTGCAAAAGAAACTAGGAGTGGGATCTCCACTCCTTTATATTCTATTTCCAGTGCAAAAGAAACTAGGAGTGGGATCTCCACTCCGAGAATCTGGAAGATCTAGGTAAAATTACCTTTTATAGGATTGGTTATCTAAACTGAAAAAAGAGTTCTTCGTTTATCGAAATGAAATTTCAACTTCGGTTATAGCCATGAGAGGGCTTAACCAAAGAGAAGAAGAAGGGAGTTCTTTCGTTTATCGAAAGGGGACTCCGAACTGAAAGTGGACCTCTTGTTCATGGAAAGAATCGAGAGGGCAAGAAAGACATTTTTTTTGTGGACCCACTGTCAATTTGAAATTGATCAGTGAGGGATTTTAGTGGTGAAAAATGATTCTGGGTTATCCTCTAGAATATTAAGTGCAATATTCTTCAAGGAACTTTCCGGTAAATGAGTTATCCTGAATGTACTAGGGATAGTACTTTTTCAGGAACTTCCCATTTATTGGCATTAATTGCCTGGCGCCCTCTTGGGTAATCAGGTGATATGCGCCGTTTGAGTAGACCGTGTCTATCACAAACGGCCCTTCCCGTTTGGGTTCGAATTTACCTTTCTTCTTGGAGTTGAGGATTATCGGTCGGCGAGCAGCGAGGACCAGATCTCCTTCCTTGAAGCTTCTTTATCGGACTCTTTTGTTAAAAGCCCTAGATATTCTGGCTTGATAAAACTCAATTTGTTGTTGAGCCTCCAAGCGCTTTTCATCCAACCTCTCGAGTTCTTCGAGACGTTTTTGATGCTGTTCTTCTGTCGTCATCTCGGTTGTGAGAGCGATCCGAAGGGATGGGATTTGAATCTCCAATGGTAGCACAGCTTCACATCCGTATACCAACGAATACGGGGTGGCCCCTGTAGGTGTGCGTATGGTGGTGCGATAAGCCCAGAGCGCTTCACCGAGTTTATCGTCCCAGTCTCGTTTACTGGTCTTCACGAGCTTTGACACGATCTTAATGATCGTCTTGTTGAACGCCTCAGCTAATCCATTCGCAGCGTGATAGTAAGCTGTTGACGAAATATCTTCAATTTTGAATTTGTCACAAAACCTGACGAAGGTGTTACTTATGAACTGTGGACCGTTGTCATGAATGATCCATCTTGGCACGCCGTGTTGGTATATGACATGATGCTTGATGAAATTGATGACGTTGTTCGTCTTTACTTCTCTAAGCGGAATTGCTTCAGCCCACTTTGAGAAGTAATCTATGATTGCGAGGATGAATCGATCACCTTTGACTGAAGGGGGAAAAATAGGACCAACAATGTCCATACCCCATGTCTCGAACGGCCAAGACGTGGTTGACGTGTGCAACTGTTCTGGCGGTTGATGCATATAATTTGCATGTATTTGACAAGCATGACACTCTCGGACGTATTCAATTGCATCATGAACCATTGTTGGCCAAAAATATCCCATTCTCCTGATGCGATCATACAGTTTGGGACCAGGCTGATGCGCACCACATTCTCCCTCGTGTGCTTCCTTAAGAACTTCTCCTGCTTCTTTGTTCGAAAGGCATCGGAGTAATAAACCATCGTACCCTCTACGGTATAACGTATGGGTCTCGGTATTATAGAAGAATCTTGGTGCTCTTCGGCGGATTGATTCTCTTTCTTTTACATCCTCTGGCAAAATACCATACTGGACGTAGTCAATGATGGGAAAACGCCAGTCTCGGGACTCAGACCCAATTTGAGTTGAATTCACCTCCTTGGCGTTTATGTTTCCATCATCTTCCTCTTCAATATCCATGTCGTATATGGGTATGCAGAGTTGATGCGTTCTCACTGTGACTAACAGCTCAGTTTCGGGAGGCTGCGCAAGTGATACCGCTAGTGCTGCCAGTGCATCCGCATAAGCGTTCTGGAGACGGGGGATGTATTCAATATAGAATTCTTCAAAAGAATCTGCCATTTTGATGGCCTCCTGGTGGTACGGGATCAGGTCTTGGTTCCTGACTTCATACTCTCCACGGACTTGGTTGACTATCAATTGAGAATCCCCAAAAGCTTCGAGGTATTCGACCCCCAGCTCCTTGGCGAAACTGAGTCCAATGAGAAGCGCGTTGTACTCGGCTACGTTATTGGAGCACGGACTAGTCAACGAATAAGCTCGAGGCATCACATGCTTCCCCGGGGAGATTAAGACAACTCTAACCCCGGAGGAAACTGTAGAACCTCCCGGGGTTATTACCCTATTAACTGACCTTGAAGCACCATCGAAATATAATTGCCATACTTGTTGGTGCGACGTAGTCACCAGGTAATGCCGCATCTTTTGCATCGCAAATACCAATGCAAGGCATTCTTTCTCAATCATCGGATATCGAGACTCTGCGCCTACCAAGGTCCGACTTAGGTAATAAACTGCCTGTTCGTGACCGTTATCATCGTCTTGCGCTAGTAAGGCACTTATCGAGTGGTTCATCGCCTTGAGATAAATCAAGAACGGTTTACCAGATTTCGGTGCAACGAGAACAGGAGGGTTCGCCAGATACGTTTTGATATCTTCGAATGCTTTTTGGCAAGCATCATCCCAGATAAATGATACCCCTTTCTTGTTCAGCTTAGAGAACGGTTGGCACTTCCCAGAAAGATTTGAGATGAAACGCCGGATATAAGCTAAACGCCCTTGCAATCCTCTGAGCTCTCTTAGGTTTCTAGGAGGTTGCAGTTCATGTATCGCCTTCACCTTATCGGGATCGATATGTATACCTTTAGTGGTGACGACGAATCCCAGGAATTTTCCGCTGGACATTCCAAGGAATGATTTAGTGGGGTTCATCTTCAATTGATGACTCCTCATGAGATCGAACATCGTTTTCAAGTCTTTGATGTGATCTTCTTTATTGCGGCTTTTTACAACCAAGTCATCAACGTAGCATTCGACTGTTTTCCTGAGATGTTCTTGGAAAATCTTAGTCATTGCTCGCTGGTACGTGGCGCCTGCATTCTTTAGACTGAAAGGCATCACGGTGTAGCAAAAGACACCGAGGGGCGTTCTGAACGCTGTATGCTTCTCGTCATCTGGGTGCATCTTGATTTGGTTATATCCTGAAAAACCATCCATAAAAGACATTCTCTCAAATCCCCATGTATTGTCGATAATGACATCTGTGATTGGGAGAGGAAAGTCATCTTTCAGACATGCCGTGTTCAGGTCTCTGAAGTCAATACAGATTCTGATTTTACCGTTCTTCTTCATAACTGGAACGATATTAGCTAACCAGTCTGGATGTTGTTCCTCTCGGATAAATCCTGATTCGATCAACTTCTTAACCTATGCCTCAATGGCTTCCATAATCTACGGACGAAACCGTCTTTGCTGTTGTTTGACAGGTTTGGCATCCGGCTTGATGTCGAGGTGATGCATTGCCACATTAGGATCAAGCCCTGGCATATCTTCGTAGTTCCAGGCGAAGACGTCGATATATTCCCTGATGAGGGCGATTAGTTCCTCTTTCTCATCTGGGGGAAGACTACCGTGTCACTGATGAATATGGGCTTTGGGTTGGCCTCGTCACCCATGTTAACTTGGACTATTTTATCTTCAGTGGGCGGTTCTCTTTGTTCGAACCTATCGCCGTACTGCATGTTTAGGTGATGAACCCATGGATCTTCCCACGTTGGCATTTGATCGTCATCTTCTATCGTCACAGGATCGACCGTAGTCATATGCGACATCAATTTCTTGAACATCTCCCCCAAACTTGCGTCGGAATCCCCAGCTGAGGAATCAGAAGAGTATCTGTTCTTAGTTTTGTTAGCAATTTGATCGATAATTTGCCAACCACATTCATCATCAGACGAGGAAACATAGCCTAAGCCTCTTTTGTGACGGTAATAATCATCTGGTTTTCCTTTTGGCACATATGCTGCTTTAGCTGGGATACGGGAACCTCGATCAAAGTACAAGCCTTCTCCGAGTGTGAAATCATATCCCTGTTTTTCCATAAGTTTACGCGCTTCCGGACTATACTTAGATAGATGTCGACCAGGTTTATCTTCCTCTTCGTCTTCTCTTAGGAAATGATCTGGTAATGGAAAATTCTCTCCTTTACCATAAATCACCTCTTTTTCGACTCCTGTTTTGGCAGGCACGACCAGGGTTGTTCCGAAGGAATGCTGGAGGCGTTTCTTTGTTACCTAATATGATCGGAGCGGCATATGTAAATCAGGAACTCTTTTATCACATCATCAAGAGACAGGGAGTACTCTAAATCGTCATTTATTTCATTATTGGCAAGTTGCCAGTTACAACTGCCGTCTGACGATTGATCATCGTCAAGATTGATTACAAAGGGTACAATGTCATTTAAAACAAAACCACCATTGTAATCGAATGTGGCTTCGGAATCAGCTTCTTCTCTGCTGTCCGTGCCCTGGACTGATGGTTTCGTATCGTATTCGTTACCATAAAGGAGAGAATCAGTGAAATAATTCTCAAACCCTTTAAATGGTTGTTTATCCGCGACCACCGTCCTGACCCTTCCAACGGTGTCGACATATTTCAGACACTGATGTAGGGTGGAGGGAACTATAACATTACCATGGATCCAACGCCGACCCAGTAGTAAGTTATATAATGTCTCAGCATCAATCACATAACACGTGACCTCCGTCTTCAGATCACCCATTTGGCACTTTATCCGGATCTTTCCCAAAGGCCTTGACCCGCTGGTGTTGAATCCGTAAATGACCGTGCCTGTGGACGCCAATTTGCTGACTGGAATGCCAAGGCTATGCATAAGGCGAAGCGGCATAATGCTCATAGCGGAACCCGAATCCGCTTGGATCCGGTTGACTTCGCTGGAGCCGATGTATCCGATGAAATATAGGGGCCGATCGTGGTTTGAATTCTTCGTCTGCATATCCTCTTTAGTGAAGGTGATGCAGGGAAGGTTCTTAGCCGCTATGTTGCAGTGTTGACTCAGTGGTTCTGGCCCTTCAGGCACCGGCTTGATTTGAGTCAGAAACACCTCTGAATTGGCCAAAGATTCTTGCAAGGCCTCCCTGGTTTCCTTGGACAACCGCAGCAACTCATACAGCGTTATCCGTGCTGGAATGTTGGCTAGTTGAGCCATTATATCGAAGACTTGCGGAGTCTTCGAGCTTTCCGGTTTGTCTTTTCCAATTGGGCGACTGAAACGAGACTGCTTCGGATTCTGCACCTCCTGGGGATTCTTCTCTTTCGGTTTATTCACCGGCTGTCGTCGAGCCTCTTCGCCCGGTGTAGGACTTGTAATTACCCCCATCTTCGTGAGAGTTTTGGCTGGTCCCCGTTTATTCACCCCCTGCTCATTAGGTGGTGGATAATTGTAGTGATACTCATTTCCGCTTCTAGTGGCAAAGACTTCTTGCTCTTCTTCGGAGAGCGGGAAAGTAGGAGCTTCATCGCCATCCTCCTCGAAGATTGCGGAAGTAGCGTTGCAAGACTTGCCTTTACCCCTTCTTCTCGAGGAAGTCGCCCACTGTTCGTCTTCAATGAGATCAGGATGAACCCATAGGATTTCGCCGTTTGGGGCTGTGTGTGGCACGAGTCCTTTTTGGCGCTGTCCATGCGGGTCGTCATTCATCGTCTTCATTCCCACTTTGGTGACGCGTTTCGGCTCGAACCATGTTGTGGGCACCGATCCAAAGCTGATTGACACTGCATTTGCTCCCACATTTTTGGCAGGCTTCGGGGTTATGACGCCCACATAATTTAATGCCTGGATCTTATCCTTGAGGTGGAAGCATGACTTCGTAGGGTGGTGGACCGCTCTATGGTATGCGCAATACTTCGGATCCGTCACTTTGCTAGCTCCCTCTTGATCCACGATCGCTGGCAGCTGGGTTTTGTTGTTCTCCAACAGGTACTTGAAGATGCCGGGCACCTCGTCATCTTTGAAGGAGTACACCTTAGGAAATCTTGGCTCCGCTCTTTGCTTCTGAGACCGTTGTTGCCATTGCGGCTGCGATTGTTGTGGCGCTCTTTGCTGCTGCTGTTGCTGAGGTTGCAATTGGAAAGTTTGATTAGCATCAACTGCATTAGCATGTGCCTTACCTTTCCCCCTTGGGTTGAAATTCTGTGCTGGAGCGTTTGTCGCCTGTTGGCCTCTCTCCGCCTTCTTTCTCCTAAGGAATCGCTCAGCCTGCTCCCCTCAGACCTTCAGATCCTTCCACGTTTTGGACGATGCTGTCCCCATTGCTTCCAACATGTCTAAGGATAGATTATTATGGCAGGTCTGGAGGATGAACTCCTCAGTGATCGGGTCCCGACAGTTCATCGCCTTGTTCCGGAACCTTTTGACAAAGGTGTCGACTAACTCCCCGTCCTTCTGCTTCTCATCGAGCAATAATCCGATAGATATCTCGGTGTCGTCGTTGAAGAAATTGGTGAGGAACATGGTCTCCATATCGTCCCACCTGTTCACGCTACCTGGCTTGAGGCGGCGATACCAATCGAAGGCGGCTCCGCGAAGAGTGCCGACGAATGACCGCACCATCAGAGGCTCATTGCCGGAGATTACCCCTAGGTGCGATTTGAGGTAAATCAAATGCTGAGTGGGTGAACCCATCCCATTAAACGGCGTGAAGTTAATTAGGTTGAACTTCGCCGGATATGGGATCGATTCCCACTCTCTGGGGTAGGGACAGGGAATGCCTATTTTCTTCGTCTCTTGAGCGGAGATCAATGTGTTGATTTTGCTCTCGAGATCTTTGATCTTCAAGTCTTCACTTGTATCCTCGTTGGCATCCTTCGTTAGCATGATTCTGAGGTGGAAGTGTGGCATTACGACTAGCATCCTCATTACCACCCCCTGCATTGACGGGAGGATTATTTGCATTATGAGTCTCGTTTGCATTTGTGTCCGTGTGCTCCTCTTCCAGATTAACCGGGTTACGACGACTTGGCTCGCCTTGCTGGTTCGTCAATGCTTGGATTTGTTGGTCATGCATTTCTCTCATATTCTGCATGGCCATCTGTATTTCAAACCTGAAGGTCTCCTGTTGCTTAGCTAAGGCGTCTTCAAGCATCTTGGCCACCTGTTCCGCACTTATCATAAGTGCCTCGTGGGGTTGTCCCTCGTTGGATACCGTATTATCTGATGTAACCGCAGAACCGGCATCAGATTCTTCATCTTCTGAAGGGAGTCTTGTCCGAACTCTACCATAAGTTGCTCGCTTGATGGTTCCGGACTGCAGACGGGTTCTAGGCCGGGATGCTTTCAGGATCGACTCGAGATTATCCCGTGCCGATGTTCCCCTGCTAGTCATATTGGCGGTGACCCTCGGAAATTCTCCATCTTTAACCACCGTTCTTCTTTGCCGGAAACGCCTATGCCTTGGTTTTGACGTTTCGGTACTAAGCCTTTCGAACACTGAAATTCTCTCGGGGACTGCCTTGATGCAGTTGCACTCAGACAGTACCGCCCGAATGAGCTTTGAACTAGGGCACTGAGTTTCTAGCCTTCGAGGGCTTCTCTTTCTGGCTTTGCTTGTACCCCCAGCACGATAGTACAGCTCTTCCGTTTGAAAGTCGAAGCAACCTATCGTGTGTTGGCACGATTTCTCAGGTATAACGCAATCATCATCAGACGATAACGTTTCCTTCTGAGAGCGAATTACCTTCTTCGGACTTTCGAGAGTCACGCGCCTCGAAACGCGCCTTTGTGGGCGTGAATTCTCGATGGACTCCTGAACTTCGATGCGCAAAGTAGTGCGCTTGGGTGCCATGATTTCTTTGTCATGTTGAGGGTTGCGGCGACCCCCATCATGTTGATTCGTTCGGGGCTTCTTCATCGGGCCCAAATGTTCTTGGACTGGAGCTTTGCCTCTCTCATCGTGAATTGGACCAAGGCGCTCCAAAACTGGCTTCTTCTTTCGGGATGATTCTGCGTGATCTCCCGGAGTAGTTGCTGGAATTATCGGCGATATGGGTTGTTTCG
>NC_033803.1:42030891-42031136 GCF_001876935.1 Asparagus officinalis
GTGGGTTGTTTGCCTGCGCCGGGGTTTATCCGTGGACCACCACGAGATCTAGATCCGGTCGGATCTACGTAGTACAACGGGTATTATTTCACCAAGGAAATAATAGCCGAGGGTACTATTTCACCAAGGAAATAGTAGCCTTTAATTCTCGGGATCAAAGACCAAGCTTTGATCCGGAGTACGCCTGCGTAGATCTGAGATCCGGTCCTCTCGAACTCTTGCCTTATTTGGCGTTGACGATCGCC
>NC_033803.1:42032136-42057834 GCF_001876935.1 Asparagus officinalis
TTTACAAGCGGGTTCAAGCCTCAGGAGAGCTCATGTTACTTGGCAGGCGAGCTCAAGCATCAAACGAGCTCATGCTGCTTGGCAGGCAAGCTCAAGCATCAAGCGAGCTCATGCTGCTTGGCAGGCGAGCTCAAGCATCAAACGAGCTCATGCTGCTTGGCAGGCAAGCTCAAGCATCAAGCGAGCTCATGCTGCTTGGCAGGCGAGCCCAAGCATCAAGCGGGCTCAAGAGGGTGGTGGGCAAGCCATGTGTTTGCTCGCGAGCTGAGGCGATGTGGGTACGTCAGTTGAGGCATCATGGGCATGTCAAACCACGTTAAACGTGGTCCGATAGGGACGCCTCGTCTTCACACGCTTGATCTGAACTATTGGTTCAGTGACGCTCTCGATCTTGACCATCGTTTTGATAGGAGATCATGCCCAAACCGCAAGATCTTAGCCATTTATGTAGAATTTTGAATGTCCCGCCTCACTCACGGCCGTTCGATTCGAACTGCCGAATCAAACCATCTGCAGGCGATCCGAACCGCTCACCTCATTGGAGCTGGCGATTCTCGACCGTTGAGATTTTGCATATATAGCGCTCATCTCCTTTGTAGGAAGATCACTATGCTCACAAATTCTCTTGCTTAAGCTTTCTCAGAGAAAACTCATGCTCCCCAAGTTCGGGATGGCCCCAAGAGTGAGAGCATGTGCTTCGAAGGGGAAGAAGGAGGCTTCCTCTTTCTCTGTCACCACTGAAGGTGCCACAGGTACCTTCTCCATGCCTTTAACCCACCATGGTAGGTTTAAAAACTATGGGACTGAACCAAGTTCATGAACCCATGAGACTGGGAAGATGAACAACTTTTGTTCATTCTTTGTGACGAACTTTGTCGACTCCAACAAGGTTCTGCCGCTCAGGAAAAACTCCACTTAAATGAGTGTCATTTGTCGGGCGAGCTCTGCTTGGTGGGTGAGCCCTTGCCTCAGACGAGCCTTGTTTGACTAGTGATCTCTATTCATTGAGGCCAGCTTTTGGCTTTTGTCAAGTGAGCTCGGTTATCAGGTGAGCTTCTGCCTTTGTCAGGCGAGCTTTGTTCGCTCGCTCGCATGGTAGAGCTCGCCTGCACTTTGCAGGCCACCTATCTTCGAGACTTAGAAACTTTCTGACATTTTGAACTAAAATTTCTAACTTTTTTATATTTTATTTTGTAGCTCGAGAAGGGGTTCCAGTCGCAGGATCCGAGACTATTTGACCCGAACCCGTCATCCTCTCTAATGACGAGGAGGAAGAATACACTCCCGCTCCTACCCCGCAGTCCTCCTCACAGCCTCCTCTTGATGATGAAGGGGCTATCCCCTAATCCAGCCTATCGCCATGATTCCTACTGGCTAGGAATCTGCCTCCCCGAGCTCTAGGTCTATGCAGGACCTCCTCAGACAATTGGAAAACACTATGAAATAAGCGATCTCCAGCATTAGCCTTTGTTGGGGGACTTATGTAGATTTTAGGTCTTTCCTCATGAACTGGGTAGCTGATCTAAGGCGTTTGGGTGAGGCCCGGGAAGCTTCGTGTTGCCTGGTAAAACTTCTTGGCTTCGAGCTATGTCTGACACACTTGGAAGGTTTATTGCGCACGGACTCAGAACTCGATGTGGGGCGGCTCATAGCTCAGGCTCAGATGAGAGGGGCGTGGGAGCGAGAGATTCAAGAGAGTGACCTATCGGACAAAGAGGCTCTTGTCATGCATTTGCTTAACCAACAACGCCTATTGCAGGCTGAGGTTGATGCCTCAGCCTCCACCATTGCCCGAATGAAGACCCAGCTCATCGAGGAAGAGTCGACTCTGAAAGGCTTGCAGCTTGAAAGTGCGAATGTTCACGATGCTGTCGAAAGGGAGATGGAGGACCATATCCAAGAAGACCGGGAAAATGTGATATCCTCTATTAAAGCTGAACTCGCCTCTTTCAGTGAGCTGGACTAGGTTCGGCGAAGTGGATTGATATTTGAGACTTTTTTGGTTTTATTATGACTTTGTTTGAATGTATTGTCATAACTTTGTTCAAATGTATTGTCTCAAAGTCAATTATGAATGGAATTATACTTTTGTTGTCCACTTATCGCTTTCAGCACCTCATGTGCATACTTCCCTCTCGTTGACCAACAATTAGGATTTTTAGCAAACCCTCAGCTATTAACGGGTTTGATATGCCTTTACCGATTACCGTTTGAATCAGGCTAATCGTACTATTCCCCTCAGTACGATGAGTTGTCAGAAAGTTTTTTTTAGACTTAATGCTAAAATTTCTTTCCTACCCTTAGCCGTTCGAGGTGTTGGGTTTGGTCAATTATAACCGTTAAGTCGTAATTAGGTTAGGCTGTGTTGGTAAGTGTAACAACTTAGCCCGAAAAGACTGATCACTTGCGTAGGTGATTGGTAGGGGTCCGAATAACGACTCATCGCTTGGTAGGTCACCGTCCGGGAGTCGATAAGGTGCATTGCTTGGTAGGCCGTTATCGACGAACAACGTCATTTGCGGGAATGATGATGTTGGGATAATCAAGTTGTTAAGGACGTGTGAGTGTGACGATTGATTGATGTAGAAGCCATCGCATGGTAGGCTACTACTCATCGATAGTTATAAGAATGTTAGAGTGCTCAGAATGGATCAGATCATTCAGGGACATATAAGTGTGACGATTGATCAGAAAGCGCTATTGGCGGGAATGACAAAATTGACGATTAGAGGTAATCGTTAACATGATAGGATTGTCACGATTGGAGCGACTTTGAGGACCTATCATCCTATTGAAGAGGATTGGTAAGTTAATTTTGTTAGAGGTGGTTGTTAACATGACAGTGAGAATTTGTTGCGATTTGAGCAACTTTGTAGGCTTACCATCCTATTATAGAGGATTGGTAAGTTGATTCGTCAGAGGTAATTGCTAACATGACAGTGGGAATTTGTTACGATTTGAGCAACTCTGTGGGCTTACTATCCTATTGGAGGGGATTGGTAAGTTGATTCGTCAGAGGTAATTGTTAACATGACAGTGGGAGTGGTCCCATCGTCTCATTGGAGAGGATCGACGGCAGAAAATTTGGAGAAGACTGTCAGAGGTAATAGTTAACTTCAGAGTTTTACAAGATCCATTATCCAATTAAATGAGACTGATGGATAAATAACTATCAGAGGTGACAGTTAACTTGATAGTTTGGCTTTGGTCTTAACTGTAGAAAGTTTGACTAAGTGAGAATTTGGGACGATCCTAACATTTCAAAGTTTTAGTCGTCCATCTTGAAAGTGGACCTCTCGTTCTTGGAAGGAATCAAGAGGGGATTTTGGCTCTAGTCCTAACTGTAGGAAGGTTTGACCGAGTGGGAGATGTAAAGAGCAGTTTAGCCTCGTGCACTAGTGGGAGAATTTTAACCATTTTGGACATGATTAAACAGTCGCAACGGGAGATTCCTAATCATTTTTATCATGATTAAGAGTGGATTACTCAGATGGTTGGTCTTCATCCAGAATAATCAGCTTATCCCGGGTTACCCTCAAGAATATCATGTGTAGTATTCTCTAGGAACTTTTCATCAAAGGTAGGGAACAGTTTAGCCTCGTATACCAGTTGGAGTTAGGAGCAGTTTAGCCTTGTGCACCAATGGGAGGATAGAAGGAGCGGTTTAGCCTCGTGCACTAGTGGGAGGAAAGAATGAGCAGTTTATACTCGTGTACTTATTGGAGTAAAGAAGGAGCAGTTTATACTCGTGTACTTGTCGGAGTATAGAAGGAACAGTTTATACTCGTGTACTTGTCATAGTAAAGAAAGGAGCAGTTTATACTCATGTACTTGTCGGAGTAAAGAAGGAGTAGTTTATACTCGTGTACTTGTCGGAGTAAAAAAGGAGCAGTTTATACTCGTGTACTTGTTAGAGTATAGAAGGAGCAGTTTATACTCGTGTACTTGTCGGAGTAAAGGAATGAGCAGTTTATACTCGTGTACTTATCAAAGTAAGGGAAGGTTGGATGAAGACTAAGAGTAGTACTTCTTTAAGAATTTGTCATTGATAGGCATCAAAATCTTATCACTGTTTGGTTTGATGAGGCGATACGCTCCATTCAAATAGACTGTTTCTATTACAAATGGACCTTCCCATTTAGGTTGGTATTTACCTTTCATCTTGGAGTTGAGGATCATGGGTCGCTGAACTTCGAGGACCAACTCTCCCTCCTTGAAGCATCTGTGTTTGACTTTCTTATTGAAAGCCTTGGAGATTCAGGCTTGATAGAAATTAATGTGTTGTTAAGCCTCAAGCCGCTTTTTATTTAACACATTGAGTTCGGCGAGACGCCGTTGATGACTTTCTTCAGTCATCATCCCCGTTGAACGCGCTATGCGTAGGGACAGAATCTGAATTTCGAGTGGCAACATGGCCTCATAATCGTATACCAATGAGTAAGGTGTGGTGTCTGTCGACGTGCGAACCGTGGTCCGATACGTCCATAAGCTTTCACCTAGCTTGTAAAACCCCAAAAATTTGAATATTATGTGAAAAATAATAATAAATATGTTATATGCTAAAAATATAATATATTTTAATGTTGAAGTATGATAAGAATTAATTTGAGATCAATTCAATGTATATTTGTGAATATATGAGTGCAAATGCACAAAACATGCACGAAGAGAAATCTGGAAAAATGATTAGTTAAGGGTTTATATATTTTACATACCAATTCAGTTTGAATCTATAAAAACTCAAAAGACCAAAGTTGTAGGTCTCTTCAACAGCTTTTTAAAAAATCTTAAATCACTTCATTCCGAGATTGGATGAGAAAGGTACAGCCAAAATATCAAATGTTATTTTTCTAGTCAGACTAGGTTTCCTGGTTCGGGTAAAACGAGTTTATTTCGGTTTTTCATATATATACACATGTGTTTTCATGATAATTATCATCTTTTTATCAGAGTTTCAAATCCTAGAAGCTCCTCTTCCTCTCTCTTAAACCCTAGCCCTAAAATTGAGATTTTGGGAGCGTCTAATGAGGCGAGAAGAGAGGAAAAGGCGGGATCTACGATGTTTGGCGACGAGGAGTCGTTTCACATCAGTTTCAGAGGCTTGCACACGTAATAAGGCAAAATCATCTGCATCTAAACCCATCCCTATAGTGTTTAATCATTATAAAAGTGTTTAATCAATGTTTTCATGCTTAAGGCTTAACCTAATATGATAAAGATGAAATTTTTGATGATAAATCTTAACCCAAAGCTAGATCATTAGCTTTTTCTAATTGTTTATGATAGTAATGTGATTATGATCATTAGAAGTTGATTAAATTTTCTCTTTTTAAAACTTTATAATTATGTTTAACTCGTGTGTTAATCCTAATTGTTGTCTAATTGAATTATAAAGAGGTTTAATTTTTATTTTTATCATAGATTACAGAAAACTGCTGCACGTGTATAATATTTAACTAGAAATTTAAGATATCATATAAACTCTAAACTAAACTAAACTAGTGTCAAATGAAAGATAGATGAACCTATTTTCTTGTAAAACCCTGAAAATTTGAATATAGTGTGATAAATAATTATAAATATGTTATATGGTAAAAATAATGTATTTTGATGTTTGAGTATGATAGGAATTGATTTGAGATCAATTCAATGTATATTTGTGAATATATGAGTGTAAATACACAAAACATGCACAAAGGCAAATAGTGATAATCCGAGAATTTTGACCAGTTGAGAATTTCTATGTTTTGCATACTGATTCAGTTAGAATCTGGAAAAGTGTATAAGACCAAAGTTGTAGGTCTCTTCAATAGCTTTCCAACGAATCTTAAATCACCTCATTCCAAGATCGTATGAGAAAGTTATAACCTTTTTACCGAACCCCAGTCTGAGCATGGCCCAGAACTCTGAGCAGTCGACCACCGTGGTCGCTGCAGTCGACCGCTCAGCGTACAGACGCCAGTTTCAGTTCTGTTTCGGGTTGGTTTTGTTTATACCAAACCCGGTTGTTACCCTACTTATATATACTCGTTTTGAAGCTCTCAGAACCCTCTATTGAACCCTAATAGCCTCAGCCCCCTTCTCTTTCCTCTCAAAACCCTAGCTCGGATTTTGGCATTTTTGGATCGTTTCGAAGGATTTTCGGTGGGGTTTCGATAGATCCATCGGTGTTCAGCGAAGGGGATTGTTCTTCTACAGATTCAGGATCCTTGTTCCCATCAGAGGCGAGTAACATCTCGCCCAACTTCACCCCTTTTGTTTTCATGCTTAAATTTGAGTTTTATCCGGTGTTATTGGGCCTAAAATCGTATTTTTGTATAAATGCTAGATCATTATGGTATATGATGCATAAATCAAGTATTTCAGATTTTAAAAGCTCACCCACAAATTTGTTTTCCTGAGATTTAGATCTGAAATAATTTAATAAGAGTAAATTCTGTTTTATTGATTTAAAACTTTCAAATCATACATGTTCATGTGTTTGGGACTTTGGTGACGAGATTTTAATTATTTCAGTTCGTTGTTTTCTATTATATGACATATTAGAAATGTTAGATTTATAATAGTGTAGAAATCATCAAGTTTGTATGTGGTTCAAAGCTGACAGAAACCCTAACTGGGCTTCTGTCTACTTCGCGGTCGACCGCAGAGGGCGAGGCGGTCGACTGCTGGGTGTTTTGCTGAGCAGAATTGTTTCTGCTCTTTTCGCGGTCGACCGGAGTGACCTCCGCGGTCGACCGCCGCTCAGTTTTGAGCTCAGTGGTTTTGTGCTCTGTGTGCGGTCGACCGGAGTGACCTCTGCGGTCGACCGCCGCACAGTTTTGGGTACTGTTGGTTTTGTTGTATACTTTTCACACGTTCGAGAGTTCGCCTCGACTATCTGACACCAATTTACAATGTTAGTGATTTACCTATACCTATGAGTTGACTTTTGACACAAGTACTGATCCGCACATCGAGGCACGTGCGACATGAGACTATGTGTATCTTTTGCATATAAGAATATATATATATATTCAACATCTACACTTTGTATAGTTTATATTTAGTCCTTGTGTTGGACATTCACTTTACTTAGTCCTCGTGTTGGATATGCATTATCATCCGGTCCATGCGTTGGACAACGGTCACATCCGGTCCATGCGTTGGACAACGGTCACATCCGGTCCATGCGTTGGACAACGGTCACATCCGGTCCATGCGTTGGACAACGGTCACATCCGGTCCATGCGTTGGACAACGGTTATATTCAGTCCATGCGTTGGACAATGGTTACATTCAGTCCAAGCGTTGGACATTGGTTATGTTCGATCCATGCGTTGGACGAGACGGGTTTGTATTTGTTTTATTTATTGTTTCTTGTATTAGACCTCAGGTTTAGTATTTAGGGATTTACAATTTGAGATACAAGGTATATACATGAGGGTTTTCTTGTTTGGATTATTTCGCTCGACGTACCTACGCTCGTGTTGTAAATTCCTAAATACCAAAACCCATTGTTGTTAGGACAAATGATTTTATATTATTATGTATTAATTGTATTTTCTGTATACAACGAGCCCTTTCCCTTGGGGTTGGTTGTGATGTTGCTCGCTAGCGCTTTGACGCTCGTTGTCCCTCCCCCTTTCAGGTAACGAGCCAGGAGCCCGAAGAGTCGCAGGATGGGGACGACCCTTACTAGTTTCTATTTATCCTCTTATTAGATGTATTTTATTTTGTACTCCACTTGAGACATTTTTAGACTTAAGAGGTTTATGTTCTAGAGTTGTAAAGGCTGTGGGCTTTATTTCCTGTATCAGATATTATGTACTTTGAGACATATTGAGATCTCCAGATTGTTGTTATTCATTTCAGACTTTGACTATGTATTCCAGTTATTTGGTTGAGGAGATGTGTTAATTTGATCTCTTTCATTTCGCCAGTATCTCTTGTATTATCTTTTACTTGCTTTTGTACCTACACCTGTTGTTGACTCTACTAGAGAGATGTTAATTGTGATGGTGAAACATGTTATTGCACGGTATGGTGCATGGCAGGTTTGACATTCTTGGTTTCACCTTGGACTGCAGCCTTGTGTGAACCAAGGGGCGTCACACAAACATCATGATCCATCTCTACATCATCATCCATATAAGTTTCTCTGCAATGGTCTTCCATTAATTCTGGATACTCATCTCTGTTATCGTCATTATATATATATTTATCTCACTTACTGTGATAATTAAGCTCTCCTTTTGATATTATAAATATCAAAACGAGGATGTGGTCGAGGTAAAACTCGCACCTGGAGAGCTGGGCATGCAGAGCCGAGCCGCAGCAGGCTCCACAGTATTTGATCGACTTCATGGCACCGTTAGCAATAAGATCTTACAACACTCGAGGAGCAAGAAGTGTATCTGTTTCCGTCAGCAGTACCAAGCAGAAGTTAGATGTATTCAGCACTGAGGGCATCGCTGGAGGATAGCAACAACATCCAGATTTTTGATGGGGTAGCAATTATCACCTATTCGGGAGAATTTTAGTCACCACAAGTAGTTAGAGCTAGTCTAAGTGAAGCAGGGAGATATACCCGTAGTGAAGGAAGAAATTAAAACCAGAATGGTGAATATGACAATGGTAAGAGAACTATTGCGAAACCTAGAGAATTATAGCAGCGAGAGAATGACTTTAACCCAGCAACAAGGACAATATAAGAAAGGAGCACAATATGATACGAGAGCGCCAAAGTAGTACAAAATTTAGAGTACATGTTACAATCACAATAAGATCGAACAAAGAGCGAAAGAATTGTCGTAGTACACCAACAGGGAGCCATCAAGATAGAGGTCATGGACGACAGTCTCAGAGTCGTAATTTCAGCCAGCAATGGGGGAAATAGAGGCACAACTTTTTAATCCGAGGATTAAGGGTCAGCAGGCTATATTTGCATCATCCAGGAGAGTTGCATTATCTAGCGGAATCTATTCAGCAGTACCGCATGATCAGGGTTCGAACGGAGCTTTATTCTTGATTTCCTTTTTAGCTCGGATCTAATTTGATTTAGAAAATTCGCTCATCTTTCATACCTCCATTGGTAGGCTTCAGCTTGTAGCACATTCTTTAGATATTCCGTTGTCAGTATCTACTCCTCTAGGAGAGGTGTCCACTCTATCTACCGAAAATATGTCACCAGACTAGACGAATCAGAGTTTGTTGTCGATTTGATAGCGTTGAATATGTCCGGATTCGATGTTATCCTTGGTATGGTTTGGTTATCCTCCTACCAGGCTAGTATTGACTGCTTTGCGAAGACAGTCAATTTGCGAGCGTCCGATGGGTCCGAGATGATTGTAGCAACCTCTCAGGGCAACCGTTTTGCGGAGTCGTTTCTGGCGTATATCGAGGAGGTGCTGTGACGGGATCTGAGTATTGATTTATTAGAGACTAGAGTTGTCTCAGAGTATCAGGATGTCTTTCAGGACATACCTGGATTACCTCCGGTGAGAGAGGTAGAGTTCTGTATTGATCTGGTTATCATAGTTGCGGGTTCGGAAGATGGATTTTTCCAAAGCTGTTTTTCCTAATTCGATGTGAATCTTTAGAGTTTCTAGTCAGGCCATTCGGGTTGACTAATGCACCCATGATATTCATGAATGTGATGAACCGGGTTTTTCCCTCCCTTCATGGGCCAGTTTGATATTCTCATATTTTTGAGATCGGAGGCAGAACACGAGTACCATTGCAGACTCTTCAGGAGCACCAGTTATATGCCAAGTTCAGCAAATACAGGTTTTGGTTTTTTTTAGAAGTTAGATTTCTTAGCCACGTCAATAGCAGAGAGGGCATGGCAGTGAATCCGGTTAAGTTTACAGCAAATTCTTATTTTGGAACCGCCGAAGATGGTGATAGAGATTTGAAGCTTCTTGGGTTAGCCGGTTATTACAGGAAGTTCATCCTAGACTTTTTGAAGCTTTCGGCGCCACTTGAACGCCTTACGAAGAAGGGTGTGCAGTTCATTTGGAACACAGAGTGCCAGAAGGCCTTTGATACTTTAAAGACTAAGTTGACTACAGTACTGGTTTTAACTATTTCGAGCAGTGACAGGACGTACGTTGTTTACACAGATGCATCATTGGTAGGTTTAGGAGGCATCTTGATGCAGACTCAGAGGGTAGAAGCATATACCTCATGACAATTTAGGGTGCACGAGCAGAACTACCCCACTCATGATTTGGTGTTAGCAGTAGTGATATTTGTACTGAAGTCACGAGGCATTACTTATATGGAGTGCAATTTGAGTTGTTCATCGACCACCAGAGTTTGAAGTATCTTTTCTCCCAGAAGGAACTCAACCAGAGGCAGCGACGGTGGATTGAGTTTATCAAGAACTATGAATTCGTGATTCTGTACATCCAGGAATAATTAAGATGTACAAAGACCTAAAGAGACACGTTTGGTGGAGTGATATGCATAGAAAGATTTCAGAGTATATAGCTAAGTGTCTTACCGGTCAGTAAGTGAAGGTGGAACATTAGGGACCGGTAGGAACACTTCAATCTTTCCCCATTTCGAAATAGAAGTGGGCGGACCTTTTTATGAACCTTATTGTAGGGTTGCCGAAGTCGAAAAAAGAAAATGATTTTGGTTGGATGATAATGGATATACTAATGAAGCCAGCATATTTCATTCTAGTAAGGACTACTTATACCGCCGAGGCATATGCTAGGATATTTGTTTGGTAGATAGTTTGACTTCATGGAGTTCCAGACACGATGGTATCGGATCGAGGTTCAGTATTCACTCCTTACTTGTGGAAGAATCCGAGATTCACTTGGCAGTATATTCATCTTACAGTAGTGCATTTTACCCACAGACAGATGGTCAGACGGAGAGAGTAAATCAGATGTTGGAGGACATGTTGCGGCCTTATGTCATTGACTTTCAAGGTAGATGGAAGGAATCATATTCTACTGATAGAGTCCACTTATGACAATAGTTATCAAGTGATAATTGGTGTGGCCCCGTATGAAGCATCGTACGGGAGGCCTTGCAGATTGTTTGCGGAGAAAGTTGCTTGTTTCATTGCGAGATTCATTACAAACTTCAGACGTTTACAACGAATACAAAAATTAGTCTTTTTATAAGACTTTTACACAATAAAAATAAAAAAAAGTTTACAACTTTATCAAACAAACGCAGGGATCGTTTATCAGTCTTCTGCTTGCGTAGGATCTTTGCCTGTGCCGGGGTTTATCCGTGGACCACCGTCGATCAGATCTGATTGCTGAAAAATTGGGCAGAGCTTCGTCGATCCGCGAGGATATCTAGAAACAGAAGCGCTTATCTCGACAAAAGCGAGATAATTGCTCTTCTTAGAATTACCACAATGGGATAATACTAAGGATTGGATGCGGGTGATGTAGATCTGACGACTTTCAATCTCTTGCGTTGAAGAACTCGATCCGATCTCTCCTCCTCCTCTTTGAAATCCGTGCACCTTCAGTCTTCAATCCGGTAGGGCTTCGCCTAATCTCCAAAATTCTAGATCTCGAAAAATGAGGCCTAAGGCTTGTATTTATAGGCTTGAGGGGTTACGGAGCGGTTAAAACAATCTTAAAGCCCAAATCTGCCTTGGAGACACCCTAGGGTGTCTCCACTTGATCCGAGACACCCTAGGGTGTCTCGGTTTGGGCCGAGACACCCTAGGGTGTCTCCCCTTGATCCGAGACACCCTAGGGTGTCTCGGTTTGGGCGGCCGAGACGCCGTAGGGTGTCTCGTTGGTCCGAGACACTCCATCGAGGTGTATTCATCCGCTTCCGCTGTAAATTCTTCGTCCGAACTCGGGTTTGAGTGATTTGAAATGCGTTGGAAAGCTGACGAGGAGTTCTATAAGCTCCAATGATTAGGTCATTTGTGGAATAAATAAGACACAAAGGGCATTTTGTCTTTTGTAAGTGACACGGGGCTCCCGATCAGTTCGCATTTTTATTATTCTGAAACTCCGTTGCTTCACATAGTTTGCCGATTCACTTCAAGCATTCGTCGACGTCAATCAAGCTTCTGTGAACCAGATGGTGACGTTCATCGTCTTCTCTTAGCTTTGAGCTGTTCGTGGAGATCTATAGGCAATTTTCGATGCCTACAGATACCCCCTCCAAAGCGTTCCAGACTCGTTTCTTTTATAGAAGAGGCTGGAATACTTTGGATATTATTGGTCCAGCCTTCGATTGGTGTAGTTAGCTTCAACTCTTGGCTCCTTCGATTTTCGATCTATTCGATGCTTTGACGAATAGCCGAAGTCGTAGTTAGCTTCAACTCTTGGCTCCTTCGATTTTCGATCTATTCGATGCTTTGACGAATAGCCGAAGTCTTTCCGGTACTGCGTTTATCGCCTGGCCGTCGTTGGAGTCTCGAGTCTACCACCGGTGAGTTGAGTTTGGCTCGTGTCATTGAGTTGACTTTGAACTGACTATCTCCGTCATGATATATTGATTTGCGTTGACTTTTTGATCACAACGTGTTGACCGATGTTGACCTAGGGTTACGCGTTGACCGGCGTTGACCCTAGGGTTTCGAACGTCGTACGTTGACACAGTTTATACTCGTACGTTTACTAGAGTATACACAGTTTAAGCTCTTAAGGTATTGGAGCACGGCGGTCCCAAGTGTCGGAATGAATAAATATACCACTAATAATTGTTTTTTATCTTTAATTGCAGGTTAGTGAAGAATAAAGCCCAAGATCTCTTATCTCAACAAAAACCCATGAATTAAATGAAGAACACAAGCAAGAGTCAAAAATCCCAAGCCCAGAATCAAGCCGAGTAGCCTGTAGAAGCCGGAGAAAATAAAAAAAATTAAATATGAAAAAAATGTATCAAGATAGTTGGCTGCAAAGAAACGACGATATCTCCCAATCCGGAAGGCGGAATTTAACATATAATATATGAAAATCGCCTATCTCGACGAGACGAAGCCAACCGTGAAGTCAGAATTCTTATTGGAGCATCGATGCAGGCATCGATGCGGGCATCGATGCCTGTATCGATGCGAAGTCATCCAGATTGTATCAACGGCCGAAATTGCATTCTTGGGGCTCAAGTTTGATCCAAGGGCTCTCATTCACTGATTTACTATAAATAGGGGTTGAGAGTGAGGGGTTAGGTGTGTGAAAATTTTATAAACTTCTTTTGGAGATGATGGCTACTCTTAATTGAGAAGGCCTTCCAAAATTGTAACTTTAGTTGCAATTAATAATAATAATTTTTTCACCACTTTAAATTTTTCTCTTCTTCTCTTTATTGGATGATGAAGATGAAGATGAAGATGGAGAATTATTTTAAGGTTTGAATTTCTTTCATTTTTCTCTTTTATTTCCCTTTTATTGCTTATTAGTTAGATTTATTTTCATGCTTGTAGTTTAGATTTTATTTTCTTGTTAAATAGCCAAGAGGCTAGAACCCTCTTGCCTTAGATTTATTTCATGCTTATAGAGTAGATTTATTTTCTTGTATTTAATTCTTACAATTTTATTTTGTAGTTTAGATTTTACAATTTATTTTGTAGTTAGATTTTAATTTCTTATACTATTCACCTTGAGGCTAGAACCCTCTTGGGTTTAGTTTTTCTTTTTATTTATTTTTATTTTGTTTGATTCGCCTTTAGGCTAGAACCCTCTAGGGAATCACCCTTTTTTAAGAAGTGGGTTCAATTGTAGATTACTCATATCTATAATTGAATCCACCATCTTTAATTTCTTGCATTTTCTTTTATTCTTGAATTTTGTTCTTCATTCTTGATTTTTTTATTTTTGTTTCTTGATTTTATTCATTTTTCCTTCTCACCTTATTGATCATACTCAAATCCACTCTCACTTACACTTTGCACCTATTCACACACCATTTTCACTCTCTCAATCTCTTCACAATCACATTCACTCATCAATCTTATTTGTCACGCACACAACATAAGAACCGATTTTATATTTTCTCCTACAAAACACCTTCCTCGTGGGATCGATATCTTAAATACTATAACTTGACACGGTTGTGCACTTGCAACCTTTTTGGTACATGTTTATGCCGCATCAAGTTTTTGGCGCCGTTGCCGGGGAAGGTGCTTAAGTAGGTTTTAATTATTTTGGTTCTTTAACTTGTGTGTTTATTGTGAAAGAACTACTTGGAGATTAAAGATCAAGAATTGGAGATTGAGGAATTGGATATTCGCTTGTGGTAAGTCTTCTTCCTTATATTTTCAATTCCACACCTTTAGTTAGTTTCTCACAATTAGTGACAATTAGGATCTTAAAAAAAAAGATTTTATTTCCGTTGACCATAATAAAATTCACCCTTCACTTTGACATTTACTAACAAGATAATAAATTCAAACAAATCCCCCCTTCTCATTTGTTTGATTGTTAACCCTAATTAAAAAAAAAATTCTTCCATCCTTTTTAGTTGCTTTTAATTCATAGGGTTGCATTTCATATAGTGTAGGAATTCACCAAGTGATTTGAGCATCTTGATTTGACACACACTTAAAAATATTTTTAAGGGCAAAACCCCATAATCAAGATAAGGTGAGGGATTTCATCACCCTTTCCTTAGCCCAAAAATCACTAATTCCTCACTACACCACCCAAGCCTAATAAAACTCATTAGACGTTGGCCCCTAAGGATTCGAGCTCAATAAGGAACAAGAAATCCTTAAGTGAACCGGTTTAAGTTTTCTCAGATTAGTTGGTGTCTAAGGCAAGGTTTAGGGGTTGCGTAAAGCGCTCCGCAAGGAAAGAGGTACTTAATTGATCTTTGATCACCCTCTAGTACTATCCTTACCTGGCTAACTACCTGGGTAAAACTTTGATCTTTTCACTGTAGGAGTTTTTGGTTAGGAGCTGGTCTAGTTGAGTTAGGCTAAACCCTAGAATTAGAGTTGATTGAAAAGTGATTGTTTTGATTTGTTTCAGTTAGGATTTTTCTTTTTCTTTATCTTCTCAAAAAAAAAACTAATTTAAGAAAAAAAATAAAAAGAAATATTTTGGTGTATGCAACAGTGGATTAGGGATAATACACATCGATTAATTCGCTTTGAACCAATCATAGAAATGGAGCATCCTAATCCACCCGTTCTTCATGATATGTGCTATCCCATTAGGAATGCAATCCCCTCATGCATTAGGCTCCCCGAAACAAATGGAATAAGTTTTGAGCTTAGACCGCAATACATAAACATGCTTCCCAAATTCCTTGTGTTATCCTAATAGGATTGAAATTTCCAATGAAGTCCGGGAGTTTGTAGAGAGTCCATATCAGTATTCGGTAAATGATCCATTTTTTCCAACCTACAACCCAGGTTGGGCAAGTTACACAAACATTGCATGGAATCAGGGAAACCACTCCAAAACTCAAAACTTCACTCCCTCTTTGAACCAACATTGTCCTAGGGGTAATACAGTTCCTTTCAATTCTCATCCACAATTTCAACAACCCAATCTGTCACATCAAAATCAGTCTCCTCATCATCAAGTTGTAACTCACACTCCTCTTGATACAGATCATGATGAACGTCTCAATATTTTGGAAAAAGGTTTTGAAATCATTCCACACTAGCCACGGATATGTTAACTCAAACATCCTACACGATGAACTCCTTTATGCAATCAACCGAACTCATACTTAACTCTAACACTCAAGCCCTAGCTAGATTAGAAACCCATATTGATCAACTAGCTAGTGCCATAAGTGAAGTAGAGGAAGGAGAAATTCTGAGTCAACCCGTGGTCAATCCTAAGGACACTCAAATGAATGCACTACAGTCAGGAAAACAGGTCGATAATCAGGAAAGAACACCTTTAAGCCAAATTCTTGTCCCAATTCATTCTTTTCCTGATAATTCAATTCAGGAAAGACCGGGGGAAGAAGAAGAAGAGTCAGATCTAAGTTTTGAGGAAATTTTCGGTGAGGAGCTAAAAATATTAGGAGAAGCAGATTGAGTTTGTCAAAATAAAAAAACTGTGTTGGACAATTGCTGTTTTGAACTGAATTTTGAAGAACTCTTTCTTGATGAACTTAGATTCTTGGAGAAAAATCAACAAATAAATTTTCAGAACCAGTACAAGAGTCTAAGTTCATTAAGAAATACAAAATGCATGACACCAATAATACCTACCTTACCTTGTTGCATGAATTACTGAACACCCCGAAATGCTTGGAAATTCACATTATTAATTATATCATTCTGAATTTGTTTAAAATCCGGGGAAGAATTTTCAACAGTAAGGTAGGATTCAATGTAGAACAGGAACTCTTCATGTTGAATATTTCATTCTACATTGTTTATTTTGTTTACTTCAGAATAATAAAAAGAATTTATTCTTCTCTCATTTAAGAGTTTCTTGTTCAGTTGTTGAAAAAAAAAAAGAAAAAAAAGAAAAAAAAAGAAAAAAAAAGAAAAAAAAGAGAAAAAAAGAAAAAAAAAGAGAAAAAAAAAGAATACAATTTTGATTTCATCCTCCTCAGACCAAAGGTAATTGCAGATTTTTATCAGCCGACCAAATGTAAGTGCTTTACTTCTTATCTGCTTTACTTTATGCATCATAGAGTTTGCATTGAGGATAATGCAAAATTTAGGTGTTGGGGTGGGAATTAGTTATTTTTTCTCTTTATTTTACATTTTCAGTTACATTTTTTCCCTTTTTCCTTAAAAAAAAATTTATAAAAATATCATCACTTGCCAAATTGATAGGGTTATATAATAATTGATTTATTTGATAAATTTGAAATTTTCTAATCCCTAGTTAGTTATTTACTTAAGTTCACCTTTTATGATAACTCTAAATAAATTTCTTAAGAAATAATTTTCAAAGTAGTATACTTTACTTAAGCCTTGACTTGGACTTTTATTTAAAATAATGAAAATTTTGCATGCTTATCTTAAAGTTAAAAATAATTTTTCATAGTGTCTTGATTTACATATTTTTTTCAAAATATATATACATACAAAAAAAAAATTACAAAAGAAGAGTGCAAAAAATGGGCACAAAAAAAAAAACTCTTGAATTCAAGGTGATTCTATCTTATAAAGCCTAAGTTGACCGAGTAATTAAGCCCAAGGAGTATTTCCATACTTAATGACCTAAGCCCATTTGGGTTGGGATCCATTGGCCCAAAACTCGTTAAATGGTCACTTAGAAAGCCCGTTAAAGTAGAAAAAAAAATCACCAAGAAAGAAAGAGTTAAAAAAAAACTAATAAATGTTTTATAATTGTATATATGGTCTTGGAAAATATTTTAAATCAAGCAACTTGAAAATTATTTAAAACAAAGAGTTAGCATGTTCTTTTCAAAACTTTTAAATTAAATTTCTAAGTATGGCTTAGTTTTGTATTGCTACAATAAGAAGATTTTCTTAAAAATATACCTTAGAGTTATATATAAAAATGTTTTCTTGAGTGATAACTGGCTCCAATTAGATTATCTAAAAGTTATCAAGTGAATTTAGTTATTTACTGACTTCTTAAATTTGGCAAGTCAACCGAATTTTGTGGGTATATTCACTGCAAACCCTCACGAGACTACAACTCGTCCACTAGGGTAACCTAGGGGTTTAAAGGCTTGTTGTATGCGCTAAATACAACCGTGATTCCTGCGAAAGTGAGTTAGGATTTTCTTTTTATTTTCTTTGCTAGAGGACTAGCAAAAGTTTAGGTGTGGGGGTATTTGATAATCACATTTTATTATAATTTTATACCCTCATTATTTATTTTTAATGAATAAATATACCACTAATAATTGTTTTTATCTTTAAATGGATTTTCTTTTTATTTTCTTTGCTAGAGGACTAGCAAAAGTTTAGGTGTGGGGGTATTTGATAATCACATTTTATTATAATTTTATACCCTCATTATTTATTTTTAATGAATAAATATACCACTAATAATTGTTTTTTACTTTAAAGCCGGAGAAAATAAAAAAATTAAATATGAAAAAAAAATGTATCAAGATAGTTGGCTGCAAAGAAACGACGATATCTCCCAATCCGGAAGGCGGAATTTAACATATAATATATGAAAATCGCCTATCTCGACGAGACGAAGCCAACCGTGAAGTCAGAATTCTTATTAGAGCATCTCCCGAATGTTGGGCTGCAGGACCAACTATTAAAGCTGATTCATCTGCACGTGTGGATCTTATCCTGAAGTTTGTTGGATGTTCAAGTCATGAGACCAACTAATGAAGCTGATACGTCAATGACTCGCATTTATAGAATTTTTGGCAAATTCTCAGCCATCAACGGGTTTGATAAGCCTTTACCGACTACCGTTTGAGTCGGGCTAGCATGCGGATTGTTTAAGTCCGTTCCGCATGTAACGTTATGCTAAAAGAGTTAACTCTTTTAGTGCTACGATATTGAATACGTAGACTTCGTCTTTCTCCTGTGAAAAGACTAAACAGCGACGTGTATCAGACGTAGACTTTAAGGTTTTTGGCAAACCCTCAGCCTTCAACGGATTTGGCGTGCCTTTACCGATTACCGTTTGAATCGGGCTTGCATGCGGATTGTTTAAGTCCGTTCCGCATGTGACGTTGTGCTAAAGGAATGAACTCCCTTAGACTTGATGCTACGATATTGAATACGTAGACTTCGCCATTGTTACGGGAATAGACTACCCGGCAACGCGTGTTAGGCGTTGACTTATCCCTACTCAGGATTCGGGATAAAATTCCCCGCGCGTGTGAGGCACGGATTTTGGCATTATGAATAACGACCTGCCACAACGTCGAATATGTGGACTTTTGTCCTTTTCACGGCAAAAGATTAACCGGCAACGCGTGTTAGGCGTTGACTTATCCCTGCTCAGGATTCGGGATAAAATTCCCCATGCATAAAAGGCATGGATTTTTGTTGCTACGATGCTGAATACGTAGACTCGGTCGTTTTTACGGGAACGAACCACCCAGCAACGCGGGCTAAGCGTTGACTTATCCCTACTTAGGCTTCGGGATAAAATGCCCCAGACTGGATTCTGGTGTCTTTTTCAATCGGTGAAAGACTAAACCGGCAACGCGAGTTAGGCGTTGACTTATCCCTACTTAGGGTTCGGGATAAAATTCCCCGCGCGTGTGAAGCACGGATTTTGACGTTATGAATAACGACTTGCCACAATATCGAATATGTGGGCTTTTGTCCTTTTCACGGCAAAAGACTAACCGGCAACGCGTGTTAGGCGTTGACTTATCCCTGCTTAGGATTCGGGATAAAATTCCCCAGATTGGAATTCTGGTGTCTTCTTCAATCGGTGAAAGACTAAACCGGCAACGCGAGTTAGGCGTTGACTTATCCCTACTTAGGGTTCGGGATAAAATTCCCCGCGCGTGTGAAGCACGGATTTTGACGTTATGAATAACGACTTGCCACAATGTCGAATATGTGGGCTTTTGTCCTTTTCACGGCAAAAGACTAACCGGCAACGCGTGTTAGGCGTTGACTTATCCCTGCTTAGGATTCGGGATAAAATTCCCCATGCATAAAAGGCATGGATTTTTGTTGCTACGATGCTGAATACGTAGACTCGGTCATTTTTACGGGAACGAACCACCCAGCAACGCGGGTTAAGCGTTGACTTATCCCTACTTAGGCTTCGGGATAAAATGCCCCAGACTGGATTCTGGTGTCTTTTTCAATCGGTGAAAGACTAAACCGGCAACGCGTGTTAGGCGTAGGCTTATCTCTATTTAGGAGTTGAGATAAAATTCCCCGTGCACAAAGTGCCCGGATTGGAAGTTGAAAATTGTGTCTTTTCTAAGAACAAAGGCAGACTAGAAAATGGGAGAGGAAGAATTTTATATTCTATCTCCCGGCACTGAAGAGGAAGAATTTTATATTCTATCTCCAGTTGGAAAGGAAACTCAAGGTGGGATCTCTACCCCCAGAATCCGAAATGATGAAACTAAGAGTGGGATCTCCACCCCGAGAATCAGAAAGATTCAAACGACCCTAACTTTTATAGGATTGGTCATTCGATCCAAAAAGAGTCCCTCATTTATTGAGGAGAAAGCCCAATTTCGACCCTAACTTTTATAGGTTTGGTGGAAAAAGGAAAAGATGGAAGTCTTTCGTTTATCGAAAAGGATAACTCAATCTTAGTCCTAACTATCTGCAGGTTTGACTAAGTAAAGTTGGAGACAATCCTAACTTTTATAGGTTTGATTGCTCAATTGAAAGTGGACCTCTCGTTCATGAAAGGAATCGAGAGGAGAATCTGGTTGTGGCCCTAACTTTTATAGGTTTGACCAAGGAAGCAGTGGAAGTGGGAGGTTTGAGACGATCTCTTTTATAGATTTGATTGCTCAATTTTTTGAAAGTGGACCTCTCGTTCATGGAAGGAATCGAGAGGGGACTTTGGTTGTGGCCCTAACTATAGGAAGGTTTGACCAGGTAGACAGTGAGAGTGGGAGCACAAATAACAGTGGGGGTTTAGTGTTTATCACTTTGTTTGTAATTATCGGGTTATCCCTAAGAAAATTACATATAGCGTTCTTCAGGGAACTTCCCATTACATGAATCATCCACCCCCAGCTTCGTTCTTGGAACTGGGCCTGACTTTGTACTCCGTTACATGTCCGGGTTATCCTTAAGAATATTAGTGTAACATTCTCCAGGAACTTTCCATCAACGGTAGGAAACAGTTTAGACTCATATACCTATTGGAGTATAAGGGAGCAGTTTAACCTCATACACCGATTGGAGGATTGAGAAGCAGTTTATACTCGTATACTCTTCGGAGTATTGCCGTTCTTATTTGGCTTATCCTAGCGTTATGACGCCGGCTTCAACCAAGGTTTGGATGCTATTCTTTAAAGTAAAGCAAACCTTGGTGGGATGAAGGATCCTCCTGTGGTACGCGCAGTACTTCGGATCTGTAGTATTGTCAGCTTCCTCCTGATTTGTGATGGGCGGCAGCTTGATCTTGTTGTTTTCAAGAAGGGTCTCGAAGATGGCTGGAACGTCTTCGTCCTTGAATGAGTACTCTTTTTGGAGCCTCGGATCCGAACTATTCTGCTGTTTTCGGGACTGCTGTTGCGACGTCTGATTAACGTCAACAACTGTTGTAGGTGTATTTCCTTCATTATAGGAAACGAGACCCGGATTCAGAGGGTTAGTCATCGGTTGGCATCTTTCAACCTTCCTCCTTCTAAGGAATCGTTCGACCTGCTCTCCGCGCGCCTTCAACTCTCTCCAGGTACTGAGTGGCTCTACTCCCATAACGTCCAAGATGTTAATGGACAAGTTGTTATGACAGGTTTGCAAGACGAATTCCTCCGTGACGGGATCCTTGCAGTTCATTACCTGATTGCGAAAGCGTTTGATGAAGGTATCCACTGACTCTCCGTCTTTTTGTTTCTCATCGAAGAGTGTCCTGATCGACACTTCGGCGTCATCATCGAAGAAATGAGCGAGGAACATGCTTTCCAAGTCCTCCCAGCTGTTTATGCTTCCGGGCTCATCAGAGGCTCGTTGCCAGAGATCACTCCCAAATGGGACTTGAAATAGATCAGGTGCTGAGTGGGGGAACCCTTCCCGTCGAACAGCGTGAAGTTGATTAGGTTGAACTTCGCCGGATACGGAATCGATTCTCATTCTCTTGGGTAAGGACACGGAATACCGATCTTCTTCACCTCTCGAGCAGACATCAGGGCATCAATTTTACTTTCGAGATCCTTCATCTTTTCGGCCTCATCTATATCCTGTTTTGGACAATTTTTAAGAGGAATAATGCGGCCACCCCCAGTGTTATCATCGTTGGTGGGTCCACCCCCAGCGTCGTTATTTTTAGTGGGACCACCCCCAACGTTGTGTTCATCCACATCTGAATTGCTACCTGCTTGGTTAGCAGCGCTGCGACGGATGGACTCACCTAGCTGATTCGACAAAGCTCGGATTTGTTGGTCGTGCATTTGTCTCATCTCCTGCATAGCCATTTCCATTTCGATTTTGAATGCATCTTTCTGCTTGGCTAGAGCATCCTCAATGATTTTGGCTATTTGCTCTGTGTTGACCATGAACACTTCCTGAGCTTATCCTATGCTAGACGTTGTATCGTCAGAGGCAATTGCGGAATAAGAATCCGAGAGCTCGTCATCGGAATGGATTCCTTCATGGACACCCTGGTAATCATTATGTCCAACGGTTTCTAGCTGAAGCTGAGATGTTTGTTGGGTTATTCCTGAACTGACTCTTCTTCCTGGAGAGAAATTAGGGTTGGAACCACTTGAAACAATCGGAGATTTTCCCTTATTGACCATGTTGATGGTAACTTCTGGGAATTCATCATCTCGACCACCCGATCCTCTTTGGTGGAAACGCCTTGATTTGGGCTTCGTCGTTCCATCGGAGATTCTCTCGAATACCGAGACCCTCCGCAGAGCGGTCTTGGGGCAGCTACACGTTGATAATACTGCCTTGATAATTTTGATACACGGACAGTGAGAGTCCACTTCCCGGGTACTTCTCTTTCGAGATTTATTTGCACCCCCAGCCCGATAGTATAACTCATCAACGTTGTGGTCAGAGTAACCTATCGACTGCTTACATGGATTCTCAGGTATAACGCGTTCGTCTGTCTGACGTGTTTTCCTCTGAGTAAACATTGCTGGATTCTCAGGTATAACGCGTTCGTCTGTCTGACGTGTTTTCCTCTGAGTAAACATTGCCTTGTTAGCATCTACATGAGTCACACGTTTGGAATCACACCCTTGTGAGGGTGAAACCTTAACGGGCTCCTGGTTTTCTGCACGTCCCTCCAAGCGGGCTGTTGTAGAAATTAATTTGTTAGGAGGTCGCGTACGACCCCTAGTCCGGATGTTTGCTCGAAGCTCCTTCAACGGTCTCAAGCTTTCCTTAAAAGGCGCTTTTCCTCGATCCTCAGGTAGAGAACCGATGCGATTCTTCAATGGGACTTTAGCTTTGGGGATACCCACGTTGTCATAGAGCTTCACCGGAAGTGCGGGAGCAGGGTCTGGAGTTGACGAAGGCCGGAGAGCATCATCGCCTGCTTTTGCCTTAGGCGCTGATTTGGCCTTTGGCATCCAGACTTGCTTAGATCTTGGTGGTTTTTTGGCCACCTTTTCCTTCTGCAATTCCTGTGCCTTCCGTACAAGAATCCTCGTCTGCGCTAACAGTGCACGGCGCTTATGGATGCGCTCCTTAAGAGTCGAACGGGTTCGTTTGACACGAACCCATTCATTAGTAGGTGGTTGGGAGGAGGTTCCCAAAGATTGTTGCTGGAACACTTTGCGCCTTCTGCGTTTCAGATCCGCATCATAACAGATCCCGTCAACAGGCTCCAAAACCTTGGCAAATTGACGCGCGAGATGTTGACGGCGCCTTTGACGAGCCCTCTTCGTCAACACTGGTGCACTTTCAACGGGCAACTCCTTGACTTTCGAGGAGTTGTCACGAATGTTGGATATGGTTTCTTTGGAAGCCGGCGGATCGTTGCGAGGTGTAACTACAACAGCGACGGAGGAGAGATCGTCTGGAGGCCTTCCTGCACCTGCAAGGAGAGGCAGATCTGGAGGAGGAGGAGGAGACATACTCCTCGAACTTCTGCTGGTCGAACTCGTATTCGACCTCTTCGAGCACCGGGATCTTGATCATCGGCTGCGGCACGACAGCTCCGGCAGCGAAGCTGTTGGCTCCCACTGTGGTCGCCAGTTTGTTTGTGGAGAAAGTTGCTTGTTTCATTGCGAGATTCATTACAAACTTCAGACGTTTACAACGAATACAAAAATCAGTCTTTTTATAAGACTTTTACACAATGAAAACAAAAAAAGTTTACAACTTTATCAAACAAACTTTATCAAACAAACGCAGAGATCGTTTATCGGTCTTTTGCTTGCGTGGGTGTCTTTGCCTGTGCCGGGGTTTATCCGTGGACCACCGTCGATCAGATCTGATTGCTGAAAAATTTGGCAGAGCTTCGTCGATCCGCGAGGAGATCTAGAAACAGAAGAGCTTATCTCGACAAAAGCGAGATAATTGCTCTTCTTAGAATTACCACAACGGGATAATACTAAGGATTGGATGCGGGTGATGTAGATCTGACGACTTTCGATCTCTTGTGTTGAAAACTATAGCGCTTATCTCGACAAAAGCGAGATAATTGCTCTTCTTAGAATTACCACAACGGGATAATACTAAGGATTGGATGCGGGTGATGTAGATCTGACGACTTTTAATCTCTTGTGTTGAAGAACTCGATCCGATCTCTCCTCCTCCTCTCTGAAATCCGTGCACCTTCAGTCTTCAATCCGGCAGGGCTTCGCCTAATCTCTAAAATTCCAGATCTCAAAAAATGAGGCCTAAGGCTTGTCGTAGGGTGTCTCGTTGGTCCGAGACTGTTCGCGGTAAAAATCGTGTCTTTCTTTGTAATTGATTCCATTGTCATCTTAAATAACAGCTTTTTGAGTTACAAAAGATCCGGTCTTTTTTAGATCCAGTTACAACGAAAATTAAATAACACAAGAAATAAAAAAAATTGGCGTTGTTCCTTTTGTAAACATCGCGGGACTCTCGATTAGCCCGTACCCTCGTTAGTTCACGTAGTTCGTCGATTTACTTCAAGCGTTCATCGACATCAATCGAAATCATGTGAACCGGATAGTGACGTTCGTCGTCATTCCTTAACACTGAGCTGTTCGTGGAGATTAAATAACAGCTTTTTGAGTTACAAAAGATCCGGTCTTTTTTAGATCCAGTTACAACGAAAATTAAATAACACAAGAAATAAAAAAAATTACAACTTTCTCCTTATTTGTCGAACAAATCGCGAGCTCCTGTTTTGCGGTCGCTCGGACGGGTATTATTCCATGAAGGGAATAATAGCTGGGAGGGATTAGTTCACTAAGGAAATAATCGCTCGGATCTCGGGATCTAAGACCAAGCTTAGATCCGGAGTGTGATCTCGTGTAGATCTCAGATCTGTTCTTCCCTTCTCTCGAACTCCTGCCTTTTGTGACGTGGATGCTCGCCGAGGATCAGATCTGGATGTCCAAGTCTTCAAGTCTTCAAAACTCTAAGCTCGATCTTCAATCCGGCAGAGTTTCGGCTCTCAAAAGTCCAACCTTTGAAAATGAACAAAAGGGGGCCTATTTATAGGCTACCCTCACTGTGCCTTGGGCACAGTGCAGCCGGCCACCTTGAGGTGGCTCGGCTCTGGGCCGGCCACCTCAAGGTGGCTCGGCCACCGAGCCACCTCAGGGTGGCTCGGCTTTGGCCGAGCCACCTTGAGGCGGCTCGGTTTTGGCCGAGCCCATCTGGGTTTGGGTTTCTGCTGTTTTCCGCCTTTGGGTTCTGTCCGTGATTCGGTTGATCCATACTTTGATCCGTTGATCTGATTTAGCAGTAAACCCGCTTCTGATTTAGCAGTAAATCCGCTTCTGAGTTCGAGTCCAAAACCGATCTTGATTCGGTCGTGATTCATCCGAGTCCGCTCTTGTTTGGATGACTCGTTGACTCCCCGAACCGTTGGCTTGATTCCGCACGCGAATGGATGCATTCCGTTGCTTGCGTGCGATTCGTCAACCTTGTCGCCTCGTCACTCGATGGTTTGTCGAATCATCGCGTCGAGCTATGCCAAGGGACTTATAAGCAATTTTACATGCCTACAGATACCCCCTCCAAAGTATTTCAGTCTCGTTCTTTTATAAAAGAGCCTG
>NC_033803.1:42061418-42063717 GCF_001876935.1 Asparagus officinalis
AAAAAACATAATTTAGCAATATTGAAAAATACTAATAAAAATGAATAAATTTGAAAATACTTACTAATTCTCTCTCATCTATACCCCGAGGCACATATCCTCTTTGCAACTCAACCGGGGATGTGGTCGCATGGAGTATCCATCTTCTAGTTATCCTCCAATACCAAGTGTAGTAATCTGATTCCTGGGGAGTTGGCTCGATTTGCTCAACAATACAAAAATGTCTATCATTCCATCTGTGTATATAATTTTGATGCTCAGCTGCCCAGTCCTTTTGTTGGCCTCCTTTCTTCGCCTTCCTCTCTATTTTTTCAACAAATTGCGGAACATGTTGTGCAAGACCAAATTGTCGAAGCACGCGGTCCGGTACATGCATTTCTACTATCTCGAAACATATTAGAGGAACTCTGGCTCTCCATATAACTGGGTATTCTGTGCATATCGGGGGTAGATGATCGAGAAATGGGGTGTAGGGCTCCCATTCCATCTACAGAGTATTACATATAATTGTTGCATATCATTAAAACGAAAGTTGATATATAGAAGAAAAAACTCGTTTTTATAGAAATGATACCTGAAAAATCTTCATGCGGTCAAGCTCATTTCGGTAGAAATCTAACTGTCTCGCCGGGGTCTCGTCAAAACATTTTTGGACATTCCATCTGTGTTAGTTTCAAAATTCAGTACCAAATGAATAACTACAATTATATTTACTACGTTAAAAAATATAATACCTGCATCCTAGTGGAATTTGTCCGTCTAATTGTAAATTCACGCATAGTCTCGGCTTCAAATGCAGCCTCTCCCATGCCCATACTTGCAGTAAGCTGAGACACCCTTTGAGGTCACTATTTTTCATGAATGCAACCTTAGACATCTCTCTATATAGGTACGCCAAAACCGCACTACCCCACGATAACGCACCACACGTGTCCAAGTCCCCGATAAGTGGTAACCACCTAGCATTTTCATAACATTTCAAGTTATCAAAATAAGCTAAATCAGCAGACATAATTGTAAATACTGATAAAAATGATACCTGGCATGCACTTTATCTTTACTCGAATCTGGAAATAATATTGAACCGATCATGTGCATAATGTATGCACGTGCATGTTGCTCAATCAATATTGGCGGCGCATCAAAAGGCAACGGCACCGAGAAGGTATTTTTAGCCACTTCAATTTAATATTTCCTCCAGGCATTGACTCTGGAGCTACACCTAACAACTCCTCACACTTGTCCGGCCAAAAATGTCTATCACTGCCGGTAACGCACGGACCATCTATGCGGAGACCAAGTATCATAGCTACATCCTGTAGCGTAATAGTAGACTCTCCCATTCGGAAGTGGAAAGTGTTGGTCTCCGGCCTCCACCTATCTATCAAAGCGGTGAGTAGGGGCCAATCGAGCCTCATCCAACGAAGCTTTGAACATGTCAAGAAGCCGGCCCGTCCTACAGCTGCTATTATGCGCTCATCCTCTAGATGCTAATGGCTATGGCTGAGGCTATGATCAACCATAACAATATCCGGGCCTCTCTATAAAGCAAATGAATATATAAGAATACAATATTATAAGAATGTAATATTGAAATTATAAGAAACTTAGTTACCTCTGTAAAGGATATAACATGTGAACGGTGTCGAGGCTGGTCATATAGGACCTCATCACTAACCGGTCCAGGCTGCATGGTGTATATACCTGTACATACAATTATAACATATCAATAACCAATCCACGACTAATTACAGTTTCTATAGTAAAATAAATCACAATTTGAATATGTCAATTATTACCAATTAATTGCTATCTATTGAGTCTAGCTGGACAACGAGGTCGAGTATGTCCCGGTTGTTTGCAAAGACTACATTTTTTATGCTTGACAATTCCTTCTCGTCCTTGATCCATGGTTCCCCTAATTCGTACAGATCGTGGTCGACCTGCTTGTCTCTTGTATTGAGGTGGAATTAGTCGTGGTCCAGTATATTCGGGCCAATATCGACTATCATCGGGTGGATGAAAACTCTCACTGTATGTCTTTCGGTAATGAATTGTTGAATACCATGGTGAACAATACCGATTATATGGAATTCTCGCACCACCCGGCTGATTGGAGGAAGCCGCAAGAACATGTGCACAAGGTATTTTTTGAAGTTGTGGTATGTTACATGTGCAAGTACAATCAACATCAAACAGTTTAACGGTGTAGATACCGTCATAATCCTGCACCTGCCATTCATTGTCATTGAATATAGTAATTTGACATAATCTTGCCGCCTCAATTCTTCTATGCAAA
>NC_033803.1:42064717-42071308 GCF_001876935.1 Asparagus officinalis
AGAGTGAGCGAGTGAGAGAGAGAGAAAGTAAAGCTCTTGTAAACTTAAAGTGGATAGAAACATTTGCCCGACTTTTTATTTATTAGATTTGCTTTAAGATTTGTATTGGCATGTGATACACATCAATGGATGTATCTTAAATATAGTCTTAATGTGTATCACATGTTAACACGAATCCTAAAGCCAATCTAATGGATAGAGCCCTCAATCAACTTAAGTTTATTCACGCTTTCTCTCTCTCTCTCTCTCTCTCTCTTTATATATATGTATATATGTATTTATATATGTGTGTGTGTATATGTGCCGATTTTATTGACTTATCACCAATATATCAGGTTTAGGACATGGCCGATGCAATTTTTGCAAAAATTTATCGCATTTCATTTTAGTCAAATTTTCTTGATATTTTAGTGTATATGCGATAAAGAGGTTGATTTTTTGTAGGCTAAATGTTGTCTATTTTCTAAAATTTAATTCTAAGTGAATTGGTTTGAGTTTTGAGACAAAAATCCTCTTTTTCCCATACCTGGCCCGCATCCGCTAGTCAAAAACTCTCTCTTTTTCACCCTCAATCGAAGCTCCTCAGTTCTCAATCGAAGACCTTCAACCCTCAACCATTGAAGACCCTTGACCCTCGAAGCTCATCGACTCTCGAAGCTTGATGACCCTCAAATACCCTCAACCCTCGACTATCAAAGGCAGATACTAAATATTTTGAAGTGTTTTTATTGGAATTTTTGGGTTTGAGTCTTTGATCTAATGAGCGATGAGTATATATTTTAATTTTAGTTGCCTTGGGACTGATTCTATACTTAATGATGCATAATTCATTATGACTGATTCTATACTTAGTGATGCATGATTCACATGTGTTATTTGCATTTAGGTATGTTTACATTTCATTTAAATATGCTTAAATTACATTCTAGGATAATATATAATATATGCGCACCATTCCAACATGACAATTTGATTTTTACTACTTTTCTCGATATATCCTCGATAACCGCAAATCAATATGATTTTTAGCCGTCCGATATATGTTCAATAACCAGCATATGCATACATACATACATACGTGGAACCATGTTACTAAGGGGCACCTTAAATTCAATCTAAGGGTATACTTTCAAAACCGTTATTTGTAATCAATTTATTATATCTAATCTGTTCGATCTATATATTTTGGATGGTATATAAACAACAAATTAGACATATTGGATTATAGTTACTCATATATCAAGTGATTGTGACATTAATGGTTTTACGACAATACTACTAAAGTGAATGAAAAATATGTGTTACAAGCATTGTTTTAAATATCCCCGACATGGCCCGATAAATCCTCCGATATATCCTTTTACAGGGTTTGCCGCAACCAATATGATCTCTAAATATTCTTCACCGCTCTTTGGCTATTTTGGGCGATATACTCCCGATATGGTCGATATATCGGCCGATATGTGGACCGATATATCTTTTTATATGGCTTGTCACAAAATAACATACCGTGATTAGCAATTTTTGGGCGAGATATTATGATTTTTTCCTATTATATCAAATGACATTTTTCCCTAATAAACCAAATTAAATGTTGCACCGTTGACTTGTACTTTTGTTTGTTTTACAAGGTTGAATAGTGATCCTAAACATATATTATTTACATTTGATATGCTTAGATTTCATTAAGTATGTTCGGATTACATTTTAGTGCATTATACTATATATGCAAATATCCATGTGACATTCCGATATTTACCATATATCCCCGATATTTCTCCGATATCCGCAATCCGATATAAATTTTGGTTATCCGATATTTTCTCGATATCTGATATTTAAAACCTTGGTTACAAGTATTGAAACATGTTTTTTGTTTTAAAGATGTTTTGAGATAATTTAATCATGATGAATGGAGTGGATTATCCATTATGTTAGTCTAATCCATGCATCATGAGGTGCATTCGTAGATTGAGTTTAAGGTGCCTTCCTAGTAACATTTTTCCATACGCGCACAGAAGGTTTGATGATTATGAGGTGGCGACTTGTCTAGCAAAATGAACTACCAAGAGGTGGTAGGTGAGGTTCAAAGGCTGGCCTCATCACGTAACTCTCTCTTAGTAGCTCATTTTGTTAAATTAACCGTCACCTCATACCCACTTTTTCCATATGTGTGTTAGGGGTTGGGTTTTTTTATTTTTTTAGGGGGGGGGGCTTATTTGTTCTTAGGGCATAACTAGCTTGGTCATACAATCAATTTTCTTGATCCATTCAGTTCATTCTATCTATATGTTTTGGTTTTGGTTTACTGATGTTGCAAGATATTTAGATCATGATGAAAAGAATGGATCTTCCTTTGGAATAGTTTAACCCATGCATCAAGAGTTCTTTTTTGTTGTATTGTTAGATGCCCGTTAATTTTTGTGACCACTTGATACATATGTAATACGTACACACACACACATACATATACATATACACATACATATTCATATATAATATGTATATACACACACACACGTACATACATCACACGCACAAACAACACAACATCATGCCCATATATAATAGTATAATATATATATATATATATATATTTACTATGGTATATATAAGAAGAGAGAGAGAAGTAGAGCGAGACATAGGGATTGCTTGTACCATTCAAAGTTGCTGGTAGTGAAGGTGTAAAATTTCCCCCACTCATTCAACATTGACCACATTCACTATGGTTATAATTGAATGATGGGATACAACATCACCTAACTCAAAGCCAAAATTTTGCTTGTACATCAAGCATACCATATTTTTCATATATATATATATATATATATATACTAATATATATATATATAATATATAGTATTAATAATATAATATATATATGATATATAAATAGGCATATAGCCATCAAATGTTTTGAATTATACAATAACACACTAAAGAGAATGAAAAGTCTGTGTTTGAAGTACTGAAACATCATGTTTTTTGTTTTATAGATGTTTTGAGACATTTAAATCATGAGAATGGAGCAGATTGTCGATTAGAATAATCTATTTCATGCATCAAGAGATGCTTCTTTTGATTGAATCTAAGGTGACATGTGTCACCTTAAGAACACTTTTCCCATACACACACATATGTCTATACATATATATGTATATGTATATACATATATGTATTCGTATGTATATATTCATATATGTATCTACATATGTACATATATGTATATACATGTATATATATTTTACATATATGTATGTATGTGTGTGTATAGCTATGCCCCCGTACCCTATCTTTTACGACTTTGCTGTGTCCCGTACCCGCATTCTTAGCCTACCCATGCAACCTAGATTCAGATCCTTCATCTCACGGTGCTATTTATGTATTTGCTATCATGATTATATCCAACTATTTCTGTTTGAGTTTTTAAGTCCTAATGTTTGGGTATGATTGCTTTTTTATGTTCTTCATCTTGCTGAATTATCCGTGACCTTTTCCTCGTCTTACTTAACCTTGTAATTGCAAAATGGTGATATCCCATGATGGTTTGTTTCATTTGTTCTATCTTATTTTGGCTAAGTAGTTCATGTTTAGAACAGAATACTAAATACTAGGAATGCTACATTTCAACTTCAAGTTTGATATTTTACTGAGATGATACCATTTAATTGTAAAAGAAACCCTTTGCTAACTAAAGGGAATTAGGGTTTTGTGACTATTTTATGTCATAATACTATATTATGGCTACTTATACCTCAATCTTAATCAACAAAATATGCTTGTTATCAATAATATTCTATTTTATTAATATAAATATTCTATATTATTAATACAAAATGTCAGAATTAGTATCATTCAGTTCTACTTTTACAGCTAGAGATCTCGATATTAAACATTAGTTATCACCCATTAGTAGTGAGCTTTGGTTTTTATGTAATTTCGCAAGCGCAGTTAATATTCATTTATAATATTTCATGTTTTATTGGTACAGGAAAGTGCAGATAATGTTAATGCAGATTCTGGTGTGCCTTCGAAAGATGCTTTACTTGAGGAGGCTTGCAAAAAGTATGATGAAGCTACACGACTATGTCCTACTCTGCATGATGTACGTTCCTTTATCATTTTTATATTTTTAATTTGTTCTGACTATACTCATCTCTCAGTTGGGTAACTCAGGAAAATGGTTAATTTTTGTGTGGAGCTGTAAGGGACCTTAAGCACAACAAACACTTAAGTTTTAGATGTAAAGAATTTTCCACTACTTAGTTTCATTGAAAACTTTTTGAAGAGAACCTTCAAAGAATCTTTGTTTCATAGCACTTAGATCCATTATGTTGGAGAAATTCATATATTTTTGTTTCCTATTTTAGGTAAGCTAGCCATTGCTAAAGTGGGAATTTTAGTTTTGTGGATGAACTATTGAAGATTTTATTTTTCATGTGAACCTCATTCCCGGACAATTTATACTAACAATGAATTTCTGCAGGCTATGAATTATGTAGAATAACTGACCTATTTATACGTCATATGCAATGTTTTTATTACTGAATCTGAGTTAGGAATCGTGTGTCCCTGTACAACATGTGTCTAGGCATATTGTACTAAAAGCTTGTACAATACAACATGTGTCATACATGCAAGACCTTGTAGTCTGAAGAAAAATCTAAAAGATTGTGTGGCAGGGCCTTGTTCGCCTTAAAAAAGAAAATACTGAAGATTGCATGTCAGGCATTATGGAGGCATATGTCACCTAAACAAACAGAACAAAGGGCCTTCGTCATACTTAAGATACTACTTTAAGAGACACTTAATATATTCCGGACATGTGAAGAGTACACATAGGTTCATAGTAGGTCATATTTGTCTGTATTTTTGTTAGATTTAATTAGATCAGAATAAATTGGCTTTTGGTAAGTGATTTCTGTAGACACTCGCATGCCTATATTGTACATGTAGTCTTATCTCATTATGTCTACATAATTGTCTTATCTCATAGTGTCTTTTGAGTTCTACTTTTGGAGGACTTTGCATGCTGCATATAAAAGAAGAGAAAAATTTCTATGTTCTCATTGATTATGAAGAAGAGGGTAATAACCCACACCTTATAGAATACCTTTGAAAGGAAAACTAATAAAAAAAGAAATATAAAAGAAAGGAATTCCTAAATAGTAGGATGTTATATTTAAGTTATATATTTAATCTCGACATTTGTATTAAAGGTAATGAATATGACGCTCCTCAAGCTAGAACGAAGAGATTACCAAAGTCTAGCTTCTAAAAGAATTGAATAATTTGCCTATCGTAGTATCCCGTTCATATCAATGATCAATAGGAAGGTTGTAAAGGAAAGTACTTTGAGAGAGAAGCTACTCAAGTGACATGAAAACAAAAGTGGAGATGATCTAAGAAAAAAAATCAAGATCCGAGGAAACCGATCAGACACTAAAATTTGCTAAAGACAAGATGTTGAAGCTCAGATAGATAATGGCGAACAAGAAGGGTTGATCAATGAGTTGATACCGCAATGAGATCTGAAGCTCTGATAGATGATTGCATGGTCATTGCTATATAAAACAACATGAAGTTGATAATATGACATCTCTATGATGTTGGAAAGAGAGATTGAAGTTGCCTATGAAAAGTGTGATCTCCTTGAACATAAAGGATGGATTTTTATAAAGCTCATAAGCAATCAAGTATTATTCTCAATCAAGAAAGGAAAATCTTAGTCGCAAGAAGCTAATCAAAGCAAGATGCTCACGCCCAAATGCAGTCACTCTCTCAAAGACCAAGAAGGGAAGGGATCATAACTAAGCAATCTTGAAAGAAATCAAGCGAGCAATACAAGATGGATCAACTTATTGTATGTGTTGATGGTGTTAGTCTTCAATTGGATTAAATGTTAATCCTTGAATTGTTGTTGCTTCATGACTAGAAGCGGAGAGAGGCTTTTGGGTATTTTTATTTTTCATTTTTGGAACTTCGGTCCCAAAGAGTTGTGATGGATGAATAAAGAGTAAAGATGACGAAATCGACGATTTGAACAAGTTGAATATGAAATTGTTAGTGATGTCAAAGCCAAGATTGTAGCCGACAAATTTGAAAAAGATGAAAAGGAATCGTCCAGATATCGATGTTGCGAGTGAAAATATAGCCAAAAGTAAGGTCGAAGCCGCAAGGAGAAGCACAAGATTGTGCTTGCAGAAGATCTCCCTTGATGTCCTCAAGATTAAGAAATAAGCCTCCAGGAATTTATAAGTTTGCTCTGATGCCATGTTCAAATAAAGAAATGATATTTTCTATCTTCTAATTAATTATGAAGAAAGGGGACTCATGCTTAATACACCTTGTAGAATATCTATGAAAGGAAAACTCTTTAAGGAAGGGAAATATAAAATGGAGGAAAGTCCTAAACATTAAATATAACATCTAAGGGTGTGTTTGGTAATCAATGTGTTTTTTATTGTATTTTTGTAAAAAACACCATGCCATGGTGTTTCTTTTTCAAATGTGTTTTGAAAACATCATTTTGGTCAAACTAGTTTGACCATTTATATAGCGACAGTGGGCGGGCGGCGGCGGCGACGGGCG